>NC_051154.1:141866129-142166129 GCF_013339745.2 Dermacentor silvarum
TTTAACGACATTGCAGTAGAATTTAACGAAAATGTGGGTACTTCTCTGTCTTGGTTTAGCGACGCGCTCGAAAAAAAAATGTTGGCAAACTGCGTAGTAGTTAAAACTAATCTGTAGTCTCCCACTACGGTGTTCCTCATAATCAGATTGTTTTTTTTTAGCACAAAGAACAACAAAATTTGATTTTTTTTAAATTTTGTAACCCAACAGCCGTGACAGGAACCTATATTCAGACACGCACACGAACAGCTTCTGTTTCGCGTTCGCCGTTAACCTGTGTCCGCAATATTGTCCGTATTTTTATGTCGGCATATTGTAAAGCACCACTTTGATGTAAATACTGATTGACTCATTATTTTACTCATTATTTCATCATTGATTGATTGATTTATTTATTTTAACGTCTCAATACAACACTAGGGTTATGAGAGGCGCCATAGTGGATGGCTTCGGATCAAATTGAACCATCTGAGATCCTTTAAAATGCGCCTAAATGCGAACACGACAGTTTTTGCATTCTGCCACCATCGGAGTGCGGCCGCCGCGGCGCAGAGTCGAACCCCCGACCTCGCGCTCAGCAGCAGAAGGCCATAGCCACTGAGACACTACAGCGGGTACTTGACCAATGGCAACCGAGCAACATATGTAATGCAACGGAGAGAGAGATAGAGAGAAATCACTTTATTATACGTTTAAAAAAATGCATCGATGTCCTCCGTCCAGGGCGTCGCTTGCTGCGTGTTTCAGCGCTAGGCCGATAAAGTCCGCAAGGGATCGTTGGTCGTGAAGGGTGGTTGCGGCGGTCAGACACTCGGCGGAAGGGATAGGTGGTAGAGATGAGGGTTTGGGTAAGGGGGGTAGTTTGCAATTGTTTGTCTGTAAGCTTCAAAGAAGTGATGCTCTCGCGCGCGTCGTTCTTTTTCCCTATCTCGGTTGGACCCGTTGCATCTTGAGCATATCGCCCCGTTATGTAACTAGTTTATTTATTTAAAACCCTGAACAGTGGAAAACACCCAAAAATACGGCATTGGTCGACCAAGCAAATAAAAATGGCCTCGAAACCGTCATTATGGTACTCCGAATAATTTGAGCTGAGCACCAAGCTGCTTTTCTGACAACCTACCTTGCTGCGAGACAAAGCTATCGAATGAACAACGAGCGTCATCACCTCAAAGCACTTGTGCGTCGACGCAGGACACGTATTAAGAGTTTTCTATTTTAAATTATTTTTGTGAGCCTTCAACTTTCTATGTCAACGCTTTGCAACAGCGATCTCTAAAATTCTATTGATACAAACGTGTCCTTAACCTTAGAGGTCACTGAATGCGTACGCATTTATTTCATTTAGGAATCACTTAATTGTCTAGCGATGGACATTGATGTCAGGAGAATTGTTAAAAGACAACGGAAAAACATTGAGAACATTAACAGCAAAAGAAAGGAGCCGTAGGGACATTGTCACAAGGCACTTAAAGCCTACAATGGCGGAGGGGAAAGTGTAAGACAGTTTCCGACGCATTCTTCTTCTCTTTTCTCCTTTATTTCCATACGAGTTACGTATGTCCATTCAGGAACCAACAACACAAATTCTCGTGAAACCTAATACAGCAACGCCGAACACCACGGTGAGTTCATGGTCGTCCGAAGGGTGGGTGCCGCTAAGGGGTATTACGAACAGCGCGACTCGTCGACTCGGGCTGAGGAAAAGGGAAGAAAAAAAATACAGTGAAGCCACTCTCCTGGAACCTCACCCGACGACCATTACTTGTGTCACAGTGAGACGCTTAATGTAGCCGCTATCCTGCCCTCCGCGCCTCCATTTTCCTCCGTATGGCTCCGCCTTTTCGTCTTCCTCAGTGTCTTTCACTGGCAGACGTTTGACTTAACGGCCACTCAGGTTGCCGAAAAAGTGTCACAACGTTGACTCTTTCGCGAATAAGAGGAAGCAGAAGGAAGTGCAATGCGATCAAGGGCTACACCGCGTCCCCTGCCGGGCGCCCTTTAAGGAAAGCGCCAGGTGTCGCAACTCAAGCGCGAAAGGGCTTGAGTGCTCTAAGCTCAGCGCATTGCGACTCCAAGCACGACTGTCTCGCTCATCAACTCTCAGTCGCAGATCGAGCTTTTCAAAATTGAATTTCCTCTGGGAGCACCCAGAGAATATGGTGGAAAGGAATGGAAAACGAGCAGCGCCGCGCCTGCCACCAAGCAGCTTCAGCTATAGTACAGACAGCTGGCTGGTGTCGCTCACAGCACGCCGATATCGCTAAAGGGATCAAGGTCGGCGCTTGGGGTGACAGTACGACGACGCAGGACTCGCAGCAGCACTCGGCGCAAGCCGTTTTTTACGGTAAGCCGAACGCTTATACCCGTGGCAGAGGCACTTATCTGTACTTGAAGCCTCTCTGTTCTTTCTCTGCATGCCTAGTAAGGACGCTCACAGCATCAGCGCCTTTCGTTTCGCAGGTAGCAACAATTCGCACTCTTCACTTTCATCAGATATGCAGCGCTACCAGGCAAAAAGAAACGCTTTTTTTTTTTGCTCGTTTTACACAAAATAAGACAACTTGACCAAGATTTTTTCTTGTTGGGCTACTGGTATCTATTTTATTTGTAACACTGTCGCTGATGCTTCGGCAATGCAACCGCAGTACAAGAAGGCGAGTGGAAAACGTCCGAACATGACGTTTGAATTTGAAAAGGGGAACAGAACATGACTCTGCTTCTCACCGGTGCAATACGTCTGACGCGCCTCGGCGGGTTTTTCGACATCTGTGCTGCCGCTTCTCGAGGTTATGAGAACTTCTTCGGGAACACGAATAAAACACTGGAAGATGAAAAAGAAGAAGAGCATGTTAGACAGCGTCTAACAATTTGATATGCACGCGTGGCTTCGCAGGTTTCATAAAATGCCTTCGGCGCTTCCAGCGGAAGGGTCAGAAAGGCTGTTCCCCGAAGCAGGCAACGCAGGCCCGCCGTATTTCTCGAAGTGCACGCCCCCCCCCCCCCCCCCCCCCCTCCATGTTCCCGGGATAAAGTGGAGGGAGTAACGCGCGCAACGTTTCTCAGTTGCGCAACTCACATGCCAGAAGATAACGTGCGTGACTTCATTTCATGCCGTGTATCTGTCCCGGCCCAATTAAAGAACACAATTTCACCGCCTGGGGGTCCGCAAGCGGGAGCTGACGGCGCACTATGAAAACAACAGGAGAGAAAGACAAAAGGTTTGAAACGGCGCGCATGGAGATGAAAAGCGGGGGCGCGAAAAGTACTAACAAGCACCGGGCAAAAAAAAAAAAAACAAAAAAAAAAAAAAAACAAGCCGAGCCGAGCCGTGTGCTCGGGAGAAATAAGGAGTCGCCGGCCGACGGCCCAACGCACGAGCGGAAAAGACGGCGCTCGGTCCCGGCAGGATCGCGAGCGTTTCGCGGATTCCTCTTCCTCTCACTCTTTCGAAGGAGCACCTGAGCGGAGAAGGAGCGATTGTCAGGCAATTTTGAGGGCAGGAACATTTCCACAAAAGAGCCCGCCATGTGCACTGAGATGTTTGTTTTCTTTGGTCGCGCATGCCAGCCGAGCGGCAGCAACGGACGCGTTTGGGAAGACCGCACCCATAAACTGGAAATGGGATTCGTCGGCAGGATGAAAAAGGACATACGCGGGTTTCGCCAGCCAGTCGCCGTCGGCAACCCAGTGACGGGAGCAGCAGCAGCCCCAAATGAAAGAGGCTTCCCTCCGGGTCGTCACCGCTCGAGCGCGTTTTTTCTCTTATCGAAGAGCCACGAGGAGCGGCGATAAAGTGCTGCGCAAGACATCCGAGTGCGCATAGATGGGCGTGGGCGCGCGCGCGCTCCCGTGAACGCACGGAGCACGTGCGAACAAAAAAACGAGCCCCGTCTGACTATAAGAGACACCGATGAGAGAGCGAACTAGACAAAGTGGGTGCGGTGTGTGTGCAGGGGTGAAAGAGAGCTAGCGGGCACGCGATATTTCTTAGTTCAACCACTCGAAACGTTTGGATAAGAAGCCACCCGAAACAGCCACTCCACCATTAGGGTAAACTTATTCTTGGGGGAATGACGGCGTCCTTCAAAAGCGAATGCTGAACCTATTGCTGACGCAACAGACCATCTCATTGAACGAAAAAAAAAAGAAAAACCTATAAGAAAGAAGGCAAGAAACAAGAAGCCGAGAATCACAGTGCCGGTGGCGACCAGTTCTATAAAATTTATTGGTTTAAGCAAAGGTTAGTCAGCAAGCAAAAGAAAAATGCGAAAGTAAAAAGAAACGCCACAGTATAGCTCGTGCGATTCAGATTTCGTTTTGTTTTTCGTGCTACCTGAAAAAAAAAAAACGACAGAAAAAGTGCAAATCCGCCTACGATATGTGTAATCATAATAAAACTTACTACCGGTGTGAACAGAAAGAAAAACAGAAAATAGTACGCAACATTATGAGAATATCTGAACCTATACAGAGCAAAATAAGCTGAGCGGATGGCAGAATCGTGTTCAGCTCGGCAGTCGACAACGCGTCGGTGTAGCGGCGCTCGCCGTTTAATCCGCAGCTGTTACGATCGCGACAAAGTTCTTCAATCACTCGCTTGTTGAGAGGAGCGAACGCGCGAACAGTTCCCCATTTGCCAAGAAAAGCCGACGTTGATCACCCCGAAAAAGAGTAGGCGGCGCAATGGCGTATTTTCAATACCACACACTTTGCACGCCTAAGTAGTAACTTGCTCTGCGTACGCGTAAGTCTGGCCGCAAGCATGCGCAAGTGTGTGCATGTCTTGCCTCGAAGTCAGCGAAACGTCACAAGGCGAAAAATCCTTCTCATTTGTTCTAGCGCACAGTTGCAGCTCGCGCTGTTTTTGATAAAACGAAACACGCACTCTCTTCGCATATTTTCTGGCACTTCTTGGTCACACGAAATACTCGCGACAGCTAAGTTGGACGAGCACGTTGGTGCGTTATTCAGGCGGATGATAATGCCGTAAAATATCCAGCCACAGGAAGGCGAGGACACCGACGCGTTAACGAACGTCTTCGCTGCTTTAACGATGGATTGTCTCTCTGGTTTTATTATCGCATGTCGAGCGACTTGACAGTTGGTGCTGACAAAAAAAACCGGGAATCATCTTCACAAATACGAAGAGCAAGGCGTTAAAGCCATTTTCAATATCAAGAAAGTCTACACAAATGCTGACATTCAAAAACAAAAGGCTGTTAGTGCCTATTGAAAATATGTATAGAGAGAGAAACATCTACCAGCAGAATGCTTGAAAAAGCTAGCAACGAGCCACGAGAGAACACATCTCGGTCAATCTTTATCACAAAACTTTTGCTCAGGACACAGCTCCTGTTCCGCACTCTTATTTAGGCTCGCAATAAAGTATGCAAAGTACACCTATTTCGCATTCAAACCCGTATTCACATTTCTTACTTCTTTACCGCTCTGACATGGTTTTTCTATCTCTGCTGGTTTAAAATAGTTGTGTTATTTTACTATTTTGTAGAGAGTTGCTGCTTAAAAGCCCAGTTTATTCAACGCGTTGTTACAGCCCAAGCACCCTATCACTTCGCACAACAATAGAACGCGGAACATTTCGCGTGCATTCATAGAATGTGCAAGAAACATTCCACAAGCGGCAGAAACCCACTGTATGCAACGTGCTCCACCGTCACAAATATTTAAACACCGCATTTATTCGAGCTGCTGGCTTCTTCATGTGCCATCCATTTCATGTCCAAAACAAAATCTTTCTTCGAATAGCAACGCAGAACAAGACCTACTCCACATGAATACCCTCCATGCGGCAAAGCCAGCTTTAAAACGGAAGGACGCAAGGAGCTTTTGTCACACACCACGAACTGCTATCGAGAAACCCACGGTGTGCTGAAAACGCTCTCCGTTGAGAACAGTAGATGTCCCGGCTTGAAGAAAATATATTTAACTACATGTACGCGATAGGAATATAACGAGAGTTGACTCTTACTTTTAAGAGAAACGAAGTATGAAACAAACGTACTGAAGAAAGGCAAAAAAAAAAATGCAGCGAACCAAAAATGACATTCTTTCGAGCATTATGGTAACTTTAGCAACCCAATGTAATCAGCTTGCATTAAATTAGGTATACTGCTGAGTTTTATGCTTATGCGTTTTGTACTATACCTTTTTCATTCAGCTTCGCTTATTTTCCTGCAATTCCTGCCAAGAGACGGTCACTCCAGAGAAAATGACTATAAAGAGAATGCGATGTTCACAAGCACCGCACAATGAGTTGCATACCATGCTTTACATCAGTAAACTACGAATGTATGTTATAGCTGCACAGCGCGAAAAAACAAGAACACGATATAAAGAAAGGACAGGACGAGCGTTGACTTCAAGCTGAAATTTATTACACCCAAGAGGGGAGAAGGAAAAATTTATCGCACTGTGTGCCTATAACCTGCAGTCATACAAGCTCGCCCTAGCTTCCGTGCCTTCTAAACTGCGAATAAAAACTCTCCGCCTCAGCCCTCGTTTTCTGCTAGTCATATGCTGCGTAGCGTTATTGTTCTTATCGGTACGCCGATCGCAATGCCAGCATCTAATTTCTATGCATATAAGTATGTTCACCAAAAGCTGCGCAGGAATGTAGTCAAAACTTTGTGCGTGCGTGCGCGCGTGCATGCACGTGTGTGTGTGTGTGTGTGTGTGTGTGTGTGTGTGTGTGTGTGTGTGTGTGTGTGTGTGTGTGTGTGTGTGTGTGTGTGTGTGTGTGTGTGTGTGTGTGTGTGTGTGTGTGTGTGTGTGTGTGTGTGTGTGTGTGTGTGTGTGTGTGTGTGCGTGCGTGCGTGCGTGCGTGTGTGCGTGTTCATACGTGCGTGCATGCGCACGCGACTTTTACGCCTTTTGTTACGACTTTTACTTCCTCTAAATGATCAAGTTTGGTCATCTTTCCAACAGACTGGCGCAACCGAAAGGACGCGCCGGACATCGGTCCGAAGACCTCACTAAATCATTCAATCGGTAGTAGCGACGGGCGGTGTGTACAAAGGGCAGGGACGTAATCAACGCGAGCTTATGACTCGCGCTTACTGGGAATTCCTCGTTGAAGGGGAACAATTGCAAGCCCCTATCCCAATCCCGAAAGAAGTTCCACGGGTTACCCAGTCTTTTCAGACAGGGATAAAGATACGCTGCTTCCTTCAGTGTAGCGCGTGCGGCCCCGGACATCTAAGGTCATTACAGGCCTGTGATTGCTCTGTTTCGTGCGGCTAGGAGCTGCTTGTCCCTCTAAGAAAGTTGCAAGGTGCTGGGACCCCCGCACCTATTTAATAGGCTAGAGTCTCGTTCGTTATCGGAATTAACGAGACAAATCGCTCCACCAACTAAGAACGGCCATACACCACCAACCACCATCAACACGCACGCACGCACGCACAGATATGTGCGTGCGTGCGTGCGTGCGTGCGTGCGTGCGTGCGTGCATGTGTGTGTGTGTGTGTGTGTGTGTGTGTGTGTGTGTGTGTGTGTGTGTGTGTGTGTGTGTGTGTGTGTGTGTGTGTGTGTGTGTGTGTGTGTGTGTGTGTGTGTGTGTGTGTGTGTGTGTGTGTGTGTGTGTGTGTGTGTGTGTGTGTGTGTGTGTGTGTGTGTGTGCACGCCGTTTCGTGCAGTCATAAGCAGACCGGCGTCAACAGAACAATTAAGGCGAAGAAAACGGGCTTGCACAGTGCCAAAGAAAGTTGCCGAGCTTCGAGGCACACTCTGCAAAGACAGCTGGCCAGCGTGTGATGAACGGGCAGACACAGCTCGGGTGATAAATCGCCGCGCCGGAATGACTTCGTCATCCCTCATCATTAACTCTCGATCATCGTCAATTCTCCCATAACGCTTCCCATCGTCTTCCGCTTACGTGTTGTCGGCCACCATAGGCTCCGTGCCGCGGCGAAATATGCCCAGTGCAGATTGCCTATTTCGACATATTGCTGCTACCGTATGTGTTTGTCCCAAACAAAAGTGCAAAGACCGCCCTTTATGTTAAGTCAAGTTAATTACCGGGATTACGTTATGCCATGTCCCACACGCCGTTAGATGAATATGCCAATAATAACGTTGTCGCTAAAGCAGTACAACAAAGGCGCTGTAGGAAACTAAAGATGAAAAGATTGTTTACCCAATTGAACTCCTCAAAACACACACCCTGGTCATTTCAGCACATGGTGCGTCTGTGCGTTAACACGAGCAGGGCGCTTACTTAAAAAACACAGCCGCCCACATGCACTAATCGGCCCAATTTGCCACCTAATTCGTGATTATCGTTTATCATCGTCGTACCTGTAAAGAAGTGGAGGGCGACATATCCTATCAAGAACATATTTCTGACTGTTTGTACAGCCAAAAGAAAAAACGATATAATACTACAAGGCTGCATCTATAGATTAAAAGCCAGGCGTAAATTTGTCTGCTACGCTTAGCTAGAAGAGTGAATAGGGAATCGAGGAATTGCAGCCACAATAAGCCGATAGACAATGAAGCTACGGAAAGCATATAGGAAATTGCGTGGTTATTTTATTAAAATGGAAAAGTGATAAATAAAGGGAAATGAAAGTATTCGTGCAAAAAAAAAAGAAAAAAAAAACAACTTGCCGCAGGTGAGAGCCGAACCCCCATCTTTCTCATTACGCGTGTGGCACTCTACCAAATGAGTTACCGCCGCGGCCATTCTCACGTCTAGTATTTGTGTATGTGTACTAAATCTAGCCCTGGATGTGTTAGCCAGTGCCACTACTCAGGGTCATGGCGGCGGATGTAGAACGTATCCTTTCCAATGCAGGCGTCACGAAATATGTGAGCTTAGGGTGTAGACTTATCGCCCTCTCCTAGAAAGAAGTGCGTCGCAGTCAAGTGGTTCTAACTTGTTTGTTTGTTTGCTTGCTTGTTTGTTTTAATAAGCAGTGACTTGAATATATTCCCCAAGCGAACATTCTCTTATGACGCTCTAAATACACTGGAGAGGTTTGTAAAAACAAAAGACGCAAAAAACTACGCGTACACGGCACTCGGTACCACATAGTAGGCGTAGGCGACGGGAAGTGTCTGTTGGGCAGCGCGCCAACAGCGTCGAACTTGCATCGCTTCCAAGTCACGCCCTGAGTAGCCTGGAGTTCCTCAACGCACATTGCAAGCCGAGGTCGTATCCCTACCACGTTGTATCGCAAACAATGTGAGGTTTCTCGTCCCCCTTTCACGGGGACTTCCACTCTGACGATTCGCAGTGCCTTGTCTCCTTGGCATGTTTCACGTATGAATCTTGCAAAAGAGGTCGTCTAGAATAATGATATTTCTTTCTACCTACACGCAAAACTCTACAAGGGCAAGAGGCACGCTTGCCGAGATATCCCCCAATGTAATTCATTGGAAGTAGCTGAGAAACGCTAACGAAACGAACACAAAACACAAAGAAGAAAAAAAGTAAGCTTAAACATTACGACGTAATTCGACATCATCTCTATAACTCGTTAATATAAAGCTATTATAACGCATGATGTTAATACTAACTTGATTAATGTAGCATTTTAATAATTTTCCTTCTAATGTATGGCGCGCTACTTTTTGTTCGCGGATGTGGGAAATGCACATAGTCGTTCTACCTTCTATGGTCTTGCTCCGTAAGTAGGAAACGGAGTATAAACAAGTGCGAAAGCCCGGCATTGCATAAATGCGCCATGCGACACTAAATGCGCCATGCGACACTAAATGCGCCATGCGCCACTGATCGCATGTGTCTCGTCAAGTCTCAAACGACGCTGTCGACGCATGCTGTGACGCGTCCGCAGCACAGTTCTCGCGTACCTTAACGCTTCCATGTGAAACGGCCGACAGCACACTCGCTCGTCATCTGCGTCCTACGTCACTGTTTCTTTTATGTATTTACTTCCCTTACATACACGTACACCCACACCTTTCTCGGACTCTGTGTTTAAATCTTCCTTGATACAGCCTGCCGGCATCTTTTAGGCCGATTTAGTTTTATCCTGCTAACCGTGGGACAGGTCAGATAATCTGCGCGACGCTGGACTCGCGAACGATCGAAAGTGCTCGGAGAAACCGCGTGTACTGTACAGGCTGTAATCCAATGACACGACAGCTTCCAAGCCACAAAAACCCATTACGCCGAGTTGTACAACATCAAGAAAAGTGTGCGATGCATTTTGTGTTTCCAACAGCCACTGAAGACAACGAAGGCATGAACGAATTCGATTTCTAACTGTAAGGGGACATTATATTTTATGGAATTCTCTTAGATTGACGATAATGTTTGACGATCTTCTTTCGTGGATATTTCTGTGCTGATATGTATATTTGAGAGCGTTAGTCAATGTCGGATTGAAAAAACGCACGATGCATGAAGATTGTAGTTAAATTTTATTGTACCGGAAGCTTGTTACTGCGCTCTATTTTCAGAGGTTCAACACAATGCTAACGTCAACTCAAGATGGCATACCCTATACCGAAAACTTCCTGTACCTATGTACTTACTCTGCAGCGGTACACATCAGCAAGAACGACATGATTGCATACGTATAAACGGACACCAAATATCATTTACTCTATTCGTCGTGGCCGAAAAAAATGAACAGAGCACACGCAATGCACCGGGCAACACAGTTTGCGCATTTCATTTCAGCGCGGCACTTCGCATGTTGGGCGCGGGGCTTTTATTCTGCGGCTCTCAGGTCGGCCGCTGGAGAGGACCGGGAGGCGCGAGCGCCGCACCTCGCGGTCTCGCGACCAAATTGTTTTCCGGTTTTCACGCGTGCTTGCGTGCGAGTGCGTCCATGTGTGTGTGTGCACACAGATCGTTCTTCAACAGCGCGCCATGTCATTTCGCTCGCACGCAGACTGCCATGGTCGGAGCACCGGAAACGCGCATTGGTTCGATATCGCAGCCGGGCCACAGTTCTGCCCTCAAACAATGACCACTTGCACCGGGGACGCGCTCCAGGATGTGGAGATTCGTCAGCGCGTGGATGCAACAGGCTCCGTCGCCTCTTCATCGCTATCTTCCCTCCACCTTGTCAATTTGCTCTTCTTTTTTATCTGCGCTATTCCCGTAGCGAAGAAAGGCGTTGCAGGAGAAAGTTTTCTCATCGGTGTCCTTTTTTAGCACGACTCGTTCAGAAAGGATGAGAACAGTAGGCGGTTTCCACGCTGTGACTTCAAACAACACATGTCAACCTGTAACTTTAGCGTGGCAGAAACCAAGCCTGGTTGCACTGGCTGGCATTAACGCGAGGAAAAAATCGATGGCTAACGAAAGGGAAGCTGGCATCCACTAGCGTGCAGCACGAAACTATAGAAAGGGAATCCATACGGGTTTTTCATAGTGCGAATGCTTTTTTTTTTTAATCTTTCTGTCTCCCCTTACACTTTCCTCAATGCAGGGTAGCAAACTGGTTATTTGTCTTCCAGTTAACCTCCCTGCCTGTCGCCTCTCGTTTCTCTTACTCTCGCTTTAGCAAGAAAGCTTCGCAGTTCAAGAATAATTTCTCATTCTGGTCACGGTATCGAAGCCGGCCCCACATCCTTTCCGGAGCACTCACTCTATACGTTCACTACTAAGGCCAGATGGCGAGAAACTAAATGTTTAGTGCGCGCATGTTTCATGTCTAGGATTTGGTGTGCGCTCTGGCCTTATCTGCCACGTAGAAAAGGGCCTCTGAGAATTACCCGAGACTGTATAGTCTCAGGTCACTTATATGTCTCGACCGACCGATCAGTGAATGGTTGCTCGACGGTATAGCTATTCTTCTGACTGACAGTGGCCCGTGCTTCTGAGTTTGTGAGGCTCCATTTAGCAATGTGGATCATAATCATCATCATCATCAGCCTATATTTATGTCCACTGCAGGACGAAGGCCTCTCCCTGCTATCTCCAATTACCCCTGTCTTGCGCTAGCTGATTCCAACTTGCGCGTGCAAATTTATTAACTTCATCACCTCACCTAGTTTTCTGCCGTCCTCGACGGCGTTTTCCTTCTCTTGGTACTCATTCTGTAACTCTAATGGTCCACTGGTTATCCATCCTACGCATTACATGGCCCGCCCAGCTCCATTTTTTTCTCTTAATGTCAGTTATAGAATATCGGCTATCCCCGTTTGCTCTCTGATCCACACCGCTCTCTTCCTGTCTTTTAACGTTAGACCAAACATTTTTCGTTCCATCGCTCTCTGTGCGGTCCTTAACTTGTTCTCGAGTTTCTTTGTTAGCCTTCAAGAATCTGCCCCATATGTCAGCGCCGGTTAGAAGCAATGATTGTACACTTTTTTTTTCAACGACAGTGGTAAGCTGCCAGTATGCACTCCAACCGTATGCACTCCAACCCATTTTTATTCTTCTGTAAATTTCCTTCTCATGATCAGGGTCTCTTGTGAGTAATTGACCTAGATAAATGTACTCCTTTACAGGCTCTAGAGGCTGACTGGTGATCCTGTATTTTTGTTCCTTTGTCAAGCTGTTGAGCATTATCTTTATTTTCTGCATATTAATCTTCAACCCCCATGTTGCACTTTCTCTGTTAAGGTTATCAATCATTTGATGTAATTCATCCCCATTGTTGCTGAACAAGACAATATCATCTGCAAATCGAAGGTTGCTGAGATATTCGCCGTTGATCCTCACTCCAAAGCCTTCCTAGTCTAAGAACTTGAATACTTCTTCTAAGCATGCAGTGAATAGCATTGGAGATATTGTGTCTCCTTGCCACGATTCCTTTCTTGATAGGTAACTTTCTACTTTTCTTGTGGAGAACCAAGGTAGCTGTGGAATCTTTGTAGATATTTGCCAAGATATTCACGCACTGGGGATACACAATCCGTATTTACAAAAGGCGCGAGACAAGAATCCTACGAAAGCAGTCGGATCAATTTGCAAGTTACTTAGCTTTGCGTGATATGCGGGGGAAAGTGTGTGTGTGTGTGTGTGTGTGGGGGGGGGGGGGGGGGGCAGTGCAGGAACACTCATATACTGATATATTCGTATATGGTTAAGAAGCCTAGGTGGTCAACACTACAAATTACGTACAGTGAGGCGACGCCTGTGGTGTCTCTTATAACCCAGTTCTACCTATGAGGTGCACTCGTAGACTATCGTATGTAACTAGGTCCGTTCAATTATTATTGGTTAAATTATTTCAAATGTAACACATAGCGTTCGTTTCGCAAGATCATAGAGAGAGAGACATATCAGATGGGGAAGGCAGGGAGGTTAACCGGAAGGTGGATATCCAGTTTGCTACCCTGCACTGGGGAAGGGGGTAAGGGGAAACAGAAAAGATAAAGAAAAATGCACACACATAGAAAGAGAGGGAGATCAGAAAAACACACACACACACACACATGCACACACACAAAGAAACTCAGGAGTGTCACAGTCGTTCAAGCAGGTCGTTTATTCGGAGGAACCTCAGCAGCGCGCTCATCGCCTTCTGGTGTAAAGAACGCGTCAGCCGGCACTCTAGGATCGTCTGCTCAGAAAGCGGCCGGTCGTCGAGGCGCGCCAGCGTCGTCACGAGCGTCTGTCTCTGGGAGCTGTAGCGGGGACAATGACACAAGTTATGTTCGATTGTTTCCTCGCTGTCGTAACTATCACAGGCGGCACTGTCAGTCATTCCGATGCGGCAAGCAAACGCATTCGTAAACGATACTCCAAGCTACAGTCGGCAGAGAGCAGTTGTCTCGATTCGGGAAAGTCCAGATGGAATATGTAGTCGGAGGGATGGATCCAAGCGGTGCAGTCGAGTATACCGGAAACCTGGCGTGTTCCACATGGATCGAGTGCAACCTCCGCACAATCGAAAGTGCTCAGGCGCAGGCACTAAGGGTTTATCTTGGATTGCCACGATGCACATCGACAGCGGAAACAATTGCAATAGCTCAAGATTACCCAGTGAGAACTCATATGACATTGGAAGTGCTCAGAGCACACATCAGGCACATTGCCCGCGCCCCTTTCCATCACCTCGCCACGCTGCCGAAAGACCGACCCAATGCCTCCTTTTGCCAGGTGATATTGACGTACCGTGACTGCCTCCGTCGAGAACATACGCCTGCCGAGAGGCTGCTATCACCTCCTTGGTGTTTGGATCGCCCGCAAGTTCGGCTCTCAGTACCAGGGATTCGAACGAAAGCAGGACTCTCGTCACCAGCTGTCAAGCAGCTATCTCTACTCATGCTGCACGAGACATACAAGTGCCACCTTCACATTTACACTGATGGCTCGACAACTCTTGACGGATCTACAGGAGCTGTGATCTTCCCCAAAAAATCCGTGACCTTTTCAGTTTAAAACTTGTCACCGGACAACATCGACTGTTGCGGAGCTTGCTGGACTTCGCGGCGCCCTTCACATGCTTCATAAAGATTTACCACGAAAATGGAGTATATTTACTGATTCGAAGGCAGCCCTGCAGTGTCTACTATGCGCTCTGCGTCGTGGACCACAAGACTAACTTGTGCTTGAAATAAGGCAGATATATCACGAACTAGTAGAAAAAGGACATGATATTACTTTTCAGTGGCTCCCAGGACACTGCGGCATCATGGGTTCCTTCAAATGCTGTGAAGGAACCCATTCCACTTTCAAGAACCGTTGCAGCAGAAAGCTTCGTATACTCGCGCGTGATGCCATTCGCAAGATCATAAAACCGGCTAGATTACATAACTAAAATGCCTCAACTTGAGACCTTTAATACCTTCATGCTCTTACTCAACGTTCGCACACTGCGCATTCCAGGTATCTTGTAATATAAGTAAGCAGAGACGACACGGCTCTCATTGGTTCAAAACGGGCTAGACATTGAGTCTGTAGGGAAAAAAGTGTTTACGAGCGTCTGTAGTCTTCATGTTGTCGTAGATATAATACTGTATTATGTTCTTTTGGAAGTCAGTCCACGTTTGTAAACGCGCTTGATGCGGAAAGCGGCAGCATATGCATATTCAACGAGGCACCATCACATCCTATTACGTACAAACGCCGCTCAGAAAACTGGTGTTTTGAAAACCCGCGGCTGTGTGTGGTGCTATCGAGTAAGCTATAGGCGCTCGTCTGCGTACCTCGAAAGCTCTTGGCTTCGAGCTTGGTGAAAAAAATCAATTGTGTACATAAAGCATTTACGCGAAGAGAGACTGGAGTAGTATGTCAGGCGACCAGCCAGGCTAACATCTCCAGCATGTCATTAAAGGTTGTATCGATCTATCTCACTGAAGGTAGCTTCTTTCGGGTGAAGGTAAGGGGGGTTTCTAAAAAGAAAGCGTGGATTAAAGAAGAAACGCCGACAACAACTTTGACTAAAACACGCAATGACGAATTTCCCGAACCTCTGCGACTGAAGGCGAGAGTTAGAAAAACAAATTGCCTCGCACTACGCAAATTATTCTTTCGAGCAATATGTGCCTACAGCATGTAGTACTCACCTATAGCCACTGCTCCCACGGTCCAGAAGGCTCGAGGGATTGTGAAACGTTACTATGTGGTCCATTTCAATGCATTCCTTTCGCGCACAAACTCCGTGTTTAACCAGGGCTAGATCCGCGCGCGTAAGCCTTTGATGTCTAGCCCAAATGTCACATGGAATAAAGACTCGAGAGTCTATAACGATAGTAACAATGCAGCAGCTCTGAGATCGCGACATATTAGTTATGCTATCAGTATTTTAATGGTAATGGCTATCCTACCATAGGATATAGTAGATAAGGAAAGACGAACAACATATATATAACGATAGAACAAGAAAAAGAGTTGAAGAATGGCGTTTGTAGATCATTTATGGTGCTATCATTTTCAGCGCTCGCCGACGAGCTAAGCTAACGGAAGTGGGCGTGACGAAACAAACTCCCGCTCGAGCGCATTTTACGTCACATTTATTCTAGCACCGCGTGGTTGATGAGTGGGTTCACAGGATGGGCAGGAGAAAAGTCATGACGTGAACGAATGGCCGCCGCTATTATCAGTGAGGCGCCGAGCTGTATATTGCGTCACGCAAAAGCGAGAGTGTCGCCGATAGTGATCGATCAACTTTACGAAACATGAAGGAAAGACCGCTCTCTGTATACACTCATTCTGTCAAAGGATTCGATCTTGATCTTATATACCGAAGAAAATCTCCGCACTCTAACATATCGGTGGCATTGCAAGTTGTATACTTCTTGCATGGTGGTGAACTAACTCGAAATGAAACAATAATCAATCAATCAATCAATCAATCAATCAATCGATTGATTATTTATTTACCGTGCCCAGGAACAACCATGAGGTCATAGTGCTGCCGCACACATACGTTCTAAAAACAAAGATAAAACGGCAGGGGAATATAAGTATTAAAAAAAACAAATAATACAAAAAAACATTGAAAAAAAGGGTTTGTTTACATGCAACAAAGCGCAAGGTGAATACAAAAGAAAAAGGAGGAGAAGGGCAGTTGAACAATATGTGAAACTATGACACAACAACGCAAAGCTCTGAAAATCACAATGACAGCCAGTTATGAAAAATATCAAGATCGTGAAAATAAGCGTTATAAAGACTATACTCTGCGGACGGCTTAGTGTTGGTGATGACAGGCAGGAACAAGGAAAGGTCTATGTTCTCTGGTGATCTTGTACGGAATACGAAACTTGATACAACTGAGGAGTTGGGGGCAGGTGAGGATACCGTGAAGGAGTTTGAAAAGAAACAGAAGTCCTGCGCGATTACGTCGGTGGCGAAGTAAGGGCAATGACAATACTCCAACTGTGTTAGAACTAGGTCCAATGTCCGTATTAGCAAAGCGGTGATGATATATGCTTAGAAACTTGTTTCTGGGCCCGATCTGTATTGTCCAGACAACAGAATTAGTTGAGGAAGACAGATTGTTTTGTGCAACTTGCGGAATGGTGGAGAACTGAATTCCCTCGATAGTCTGTAAACAGTCAAGAGAGCGTATACCCCGCATTGCAACGCGTTTAGTGAATGTTGTATCAAAAAGTCCACCAAGATCATTGATCTCACTGACCTTGCACAATGGTACTGAATCTTCAGAATAAGAAAAAACAATCCTTTCTGTTTTGCGTGTGAAAGTCGTGACTTTGGTTTTAGCACCATTCAAGGTGAGGTCATTATCTTTGCACCATTTAGAAAAAGAAATCAGGTCAGACTGCTTGCTCTAGCCAGGTGAGGCATGCGATGCTCCCACCAACTGAGCTACCGCGGCCCCGTTTTCCCACCCCATTTCAGGGGTATTTATGCTTATCTACTAGAACTAACCTTGATAGTGCTAGCTAGCGCCACCACCCACATCCGCCGCCAAGGCGTGAGTGGAGGTGCTAGCTAACACCCCCCAAGGTTAGTGTAGTGTCCTAATTATCAAAGTGTCAATGAGAAAATTGTATAGCAACATGAAAAACTCCCGCTACAGCTTTCTGTTGCTCAAGAGGTGCTGCATCAATGTGTTTTTCTGACTGTGAAAGGAGCCCGCGAATACACGCAGAATTGCCACGTGACTGGTCACTCGAGGCATTTTGCGTGTATTCGTGGGCTCCTTTCACGCTCGGAAAAACACTTTTATAGCACGTACTGAGCAACGGAAAGCTTCGTCAAACGCCCATGCTTCACCTTCGGTCTGCACGTCACCATCTAGACAAACGTCTAAGCACACGCCCAGTAGCCCGGTACGGTCGGTTGCCTCAGTTGACTATCTTCCGTCTAATGACCTCTTCTCGCTCCAAAGTACTGATTCATACTGCCGTACGCTGATCGACCGACTCACTGGCTTAGCACGACCCCCCAACAGTCGCTTAAGACGACAAATTTCACGTTTTAAGCTTCAAGGTGGAGCGTTATTTCGAATAATCTACCATCCTTCCGGTAATCGATGGGTCCCAGTCATACCTCGCTCACTTCGACTCCAAGTATTGGAAGCATTTCACGACGACGCGACGGCTGGCCACTTGGGCTTTCACAAGACCTACGACCGCATCAGAACGCGCCGTTTCTGGCCGGGCCTTTCCACCTCTGTCGCCAAATAGGTTAGCTCCTGCGCGTCATGCTAACACAGAAAACGCTCGACATCCCTTCCAGCCAGTCCTCTGCAACCTCTACCATGCCCCCCCCCCCCCCCCCCCCCCATCGAAATTGTGAGCAAAGACTTATACGGACCCCTCCCACTCACGCCCGTTGGTCGCCGCTGGATCGTTACCGCAATGGACCATCTAACGCGCTACGCTGAGACAGCAGCTCTTCGCTCTAGCCTTCGTCTCCGAAGTCGCCGAGTTTTTCGTGCGCGGTAGCGTTTTGCACCACGGCACACGTCGTGTCCTCCTGAGTGACCGTGCCAAGACGTTCCTATCGCATGTGCTTCGTGAAGTCCTCAAGGCCTCTGACACCACCCATAAGACCACATCAGCGTACCATCCACAAACAAATGGCCTTACAGAGCGTTTTCATCGAACTTTGTCCGACATGATGTTATGTCTGTTCCACCCGATCACACAAACTGGGACACCATCCTACCTTTCGTGACGTTTGCTTACAATACTTCCATTCAACGCACAACTAATTACAGTTCCTTCTTCCTTGTGTACGGTCGTGCGCCGTCTTTCGTCTTGGACACTACACTCCTTTCAGCACCTGCTGCTCCATCCGCGTCTCTTCCTGAAGAATTCACTGCTCGCATCGCCCGCTGCCGTGAAATTGCCCGCGCCAACACCGCTACCATTCAGGACCAAAGGAAAATTCGCTATGATGCGACGCGTCGCGTTGCTTCGTTCCGCCCAGGCGACGAAGTTCTTTTGTGGACACCTGTTCGCGCACCGGGGCTCTGTGAAAAATTTCTTTATGGATATCTCGGCCGCTACACAGTTTTGTAAAGAACTTCGGCCGTTAACTACCGCGTCACTCCTGTCAGCTCAGCTACTGACCACCGCCACCGCACTACAGAAATCGTTCACGTCTCTCGCCTGAAACCATACATTCGCCGTACCTACCCTTTCTAGCTTGCGGTCTTGCTGACTGCTTTCCTGAAGGGGGGAGTTAGTGTGAGAGCTATTTGTGCATATCGTCGTCGTCATTTGTACATACGACTCATCATCTTGTGTGAACGCTATTTATGGATATCGTTGTCGTCACTTGTACATACGACTAATCATCTTTTGGCTCGTGTGGTGCTTCGGCTCTGTCGCGGGCGGCTGCTCTGAAATAAAGGCATCGCATCGATAGGTGTGCGCAGGAATCTTGAGGCCATATACACTTCTTTCTAGTATCAATTTGGAGCTGTGAAAACTATCACCACTTGACACCTGTATGCAATTGTAGTCAACTTGTTTTTTTTTCGGTTATTCTTTAGTAAAACTGCCGATGTGCCATTTCTATCGTAGAGGACGTAGTATGTTGTAACGCAGCATGTTCTACGCTGTAACGTACACTATGCGTACTTTACGGAAAGTGTGACGATACCTTTCACCTTAATAGTAACCAAGCAACGCTCCTGAGTTTACTACATGCATATGCTGAATGAAACAGACAATAAAATGTTGCTGTCAAAATGTAAAGCAAGATGTTCTCCATAATCCACATTCTAAAGAAGGGTACATATGTAACTGTTTTAAAAAATTTGCTGTATCCAAAAACAATATCTGAATCAGCTTCCTTCTAAGCTAGGATCTGTTTCATCAAAAACAAAAGAAACTCTTCGAATAGCTCTCCGTACCCCAACTAACAGTCAACTGTTAATAGTGACAAAACTGGAAACTCTTGTAGAAGAGACGTTATGCATTCGTGTCTAAATATTTCTGAAATTTGTGATGACACTGACAAAATTGAAGTAGGTCAGGAAACTTCAATATTATCTTCATGGCTTTACTTGTGAGGTAGTTTAACAATGAGTATTTTCAATACATGCATCTCTAGAATAGCGGCATTGTCGATGTCATTATAAAAAAGGGTGAAAAACTGCATCGAAGCTGCTTCTTGCATCTTTTGCACTTTTTCTCTCATTTTTTTATTTAGATTCTCGTGGTTCGGTTACTTGGCTTAAACTTTTTTGTTGTTGTTCAGACTTTAGACATGTTCCTGAGAACTTTAAGTAAACGATTGATTGATTGATTGATTGATTGATTGATTGATTGATTGATTGATTGATTGATTGATTGATTGAACCGATGCGGAGCGGAAAAAAATTCACGCAGAAACTCCTCTGGGAGTTGCCTAAGTATGCGTAAGCATTGCAACACTTGCTCATCTCCACGCAGCCCGGTGTCATTGTATCACTGTTATGAAACCTGATCCAGACAGTATAAACGACAGCGCTGCGGCGACACGAACTGCTGCAGATGGCGGCGCAAGGCGCATTGATAACGCAGGCAAAGTACTGCAGGTGGCGGCGCCACGTGCGCTGATGACGTTGCGATCATCATAAGCCGTTATCGCTCTTGAGTGCCTTGTCCATCTGTGTCGAACCATTAGAACTGTGCTCAGAGGACTCCGGCGACGGCACGGACCGATCGAACGTACTCTGGCACGGACGCGCGGACCGTATCTTGAAAGCGATCTGCGAAGCGGACAGAGTGCCGACTGCTGATGGCTCCGCGCGCTGTGTTTTCGCTACTTCGCGTTGAAGAGAGACGCACGGGCCCATATCTTGAAAGCAATCTGCGAAAGGGGCAGGATGGCGCGTGTTCTGAGATCTTCGCGAGCGCTCTGTTCTCGCCGCTTCGTTCGCGCTGAAGCGACAGGCAGCACGAAGCTAAAGTTGCTCGCTGCTATACGGGCTCTATCTTGAAAGCGAGTGTCTTACGCGAAGGAAGGACGGACGGACAGACGGACGGACGGACGGACGGAGAGTTTTAAATTCTCGTTGAGTAAGCATAGAAATGCTTGCGCATTTAAAATAAAACGTATTATGATTCATTCTGTAAACAGAGAAGCACAGTGCGAGTGAATAAGGTCGCAACAAAACCTGAAAGGGCTGACTGATGCCGGGTTTAGAAATGAACCTGCCGGCTTGAGCAGCTTTTACGTATCAAATGCTCTGTGGCATGCATTACATCAGCCAGTCCACCGTGGCATGGGTTACAGATAGTTCCTTCGAGCTGTGTTGAAAACTGCGAAACACGATGACTGCGCAACTCGCGTTTGTGCCACACTTGCTTAAGCGATGCTTTCGCTTACAGTGTGGCTGTGCACTGGCACTAATAATGGAACTTTGCGAAAGAAAGCTGACAGCAGCGCCGACGCTCCGTTCAGTGTTGCTGTTCATGCGCTTGAAGATACGTGCCGGTTTCCTTCCTTGCTGCCTGTCAGAAGCGCTAAGACACTCACGAAAGTTTTTCTTTCTCTTATGTCTTCTGCTGCCAGCTTATAGAGAGGGACGTGATGCGTAAGGAGGTTATAATACGCGGTAGGCTCCCTGACGTCATGTTGATCTGCTGAGGAAAAGTTTGGCTCGCATATTTTGCACTCTGTTATACTTTCATACAAGTTTTTCCACCCATCGCTGTAGTTACAATCTTTGCCTCGGGCTCCATTTTCTAAATTTAACGCCGGTTTAACGTCGGTTGCGAAGCGAAGCAGCCAGTCACGGAGGACGTACAGTTTGGCGCGGGCACTCGTCGCCTGCGCCGCCTCGGCTTCCCTTCCCCTTAGAAGAAGCTGCATACGTTCACTCTAACACTATTGTCTTACTGTAGTCTCTTAATCATTGTAAATTCTTTAATATGTGGCGCTAGTAATACTTCTAATGGTCATCAGGAACCTGGAAATAAATGTTCGCTATAGCGCGTATATTGCGGCAGTGTACTTACACACCGCTTTATACCTTTCCGAAGAGTCCGCCGGAAGTGTCTGCACGCAGCGAAGAGAGACGGGACAGCGCGACGCCTGTATATATTACTCCCCCCAAGGTGTCACTGCTCCCAATCTACGATGAGCACGCGGCCGCGGTCAAGGAGCGCTGGCCCCGCGGCGCCAAGGACCCTTGGCGCGCACTCGCCGACGCGCGGGAGTGAGTCCCGGTGCGCGGAAAGGGGAAGAGCGAGAATGCTTCGATCAACACGACGAGACATCGGTGGCCCGACAGGCCAAACGTCTTTATTGTCGCGCAGTTATTGCCCAACGAATAAAAGGGAGCTGCAGTCTCGCCGTGCACGGTCGATAACCAACGGTCGTGCCTGCGAGCAAGGAGCCGCGGCACGCACCGGCGCCCGCGGGCCACGCCACGGCTTCGCCTCGGCAGCTGCGACCGCGTCTACGCGAAGACGGCCCCAACATCGTGCACACGCACGCACGCAGCGACCGACGACGACCGAGCGGCGTCGCGCACGGGGACGGCGGCGCTGATGGAACGCCCCTGTCCCCGGCGGCGAATATTCGATTGGCACCGCGAGTGGCTCTTGAGCTTCTTTTCTTTTTTTTATTTCGCACGATGGCATGGCTGTCCGCAACAACGGCAGCGACCACCGGGCTCGCGAGCGAAGGAAGAAGAAAATATCAAGATGTACCGCCGCCGTCGACCGCGTGTTCTTCTGACCCGCTTTCACTGTTTCGCGGCGCGATCCGCGCGTTTTCCATCAAGTAGCGACACGAACTCCGTGTTACACCTCTGTTCATTCGTCTTTCCCGCTCCAAAGGAATTTGTGCTATGAAGTGGGCAAGGGGGACTATCTCGACTTGGCAGGACGGAACAAGGGAAAGGTGAAGCAATGAATAAACGCAAACACCCAACTCGAGTCGACGTCGCACTGAGGAGAAAACAACATCCTCCGGACATCTGATGAGAATGGGTCGTCAACACGATGCAGACATCATCATCATCAGCAGCAGCAGCAGCAGCAGCAGCATCGTCATCATCATCATCAGCAGCAGCCTATATTTATGTCCACTGCAGGACGAAGGCCGCTACCGGCGATCTCCAATTGAATTGTAGGAGTCATGAGGGAGGTTGTGGCTGAATACTGCACCAGGGAGTCCAATTCCTGTGATGGTTAGGGAGTGAGATTGTTGAAGCTTAGTGGGCCTTCCTAATTTGGTTGCACCTGGACTAGTATAGCCCCACTAGCTCTCGGTGATATATTTTTTTTTTTGCCGGTGTCAGGCGCCACCCCATGCCTGAAAATGTAGTAGACTGGAGGAGGCTTCAAACTTACGACCTTCAGATTGTAAGCGGACATAACTACCTGTTAACATAATTAACACGGTACAAGCAAGGAGCAACACAGTCATTAGAGAAGGCCGATTGGCTCTTTTATATCTAGAAAAAATTTCGTGAATCGATTCTAGTAGTTCAAGTGGTATTTTTTTTTCTGTTTTTGAGTTAGAGGAGATATTGACATTTCTTCTCCAAATTATACCTAAACACCTTAGTTCCGAAGATGCCGCCATTGGTCAACCAATTCCACACTCAGAGAGGTCGGAACACATTCCAGATCCAACCAAATCTTGGTTCGCAAATCTTGGCACGTCAGGTCACGTTCAGTCGTTCACTCACAGTGGCATCATAGACTGCTCAGCAGTTGTCCCATCCATCTTCTATGTCAGAAATGAGCTTGAACTTGTCTGCCCTGATTCATTTCTGTTTCAAGTGCGCCTGTATACTGTCTGGTCAGCCCCCAACGCACACGCAACCAATTCTTTCTTCTTCGTATACATGACAGTCCTAAATGTGAGCACTTTTACTCTTGCGCACTCTTTATCGACACAAACTCCGAATTTTTCACTTGTCATAAATGATTATTCTCTCCTGAATGCCTCCATAGGAACGGTTTTCTTTAGATTGAATCCACCTCCAGCGGAAACAATGACTGCGAGAAATGCCTTTCGTTCCCATCTCCTACAACTCGTCGAACACTCATTCTGTTGCGTACGGTTACACCGCACAATCCATTCGCCATCTATAGACACGATGCGCCTGTCAGGCCAAGTGTATGTCCAGACAAAAGTTCTAAGACAGCAAAAGGGCAGACGCAATAAATACCTGCGCCACACCACGCTGATTCGCATCCTATGACAGATATTGGCCAAGGGCCTGCTGTCGAGGCGCATCTTCAACGCATGTAGTGTCGAAAGCGTCGCAACGCGGGCTCAACTTCATTGTCCGGAATCATGGCAGTGACATCGTGTGATCTGCCTTAATGCGTCCATTGTGGCTTCACAAGAAGGCGCTCCAAAAAGACCGTCAAAAAAAAAAAAAAAAAAAGAGCGGCTGATTAGGAAGCGGCTAGCTAGGCAACCAACATGCTTAGCTCAAAAAGGTAATTCATTACCAACATCAGGCACTGACGCCGCTCACAACACCTCGTGCCCTATCGCAACACATTTTTCACAGTAGAAAGGGGAAAAAATGCCTTTGACCAAAGTATCCAGTTAACCGAGCATTGCAGCATGATTGTTGAAACAAAGCCCTGCACTTCATTGGTACGGCGTCTGGAGATGCCATCTACTGCATCTATATGATGGTCATTTCCATTAGTGATAATTTACCCGAGCTAGAGGGAGTTCACTCAACAGTGAAGTGTGGGCTTCTTGAAGTCACAGTACGCAAATTTACGTCGCAACAGGTTAATTCGGCTTTTGTCGGCTTTGACACTAAAAGCGGGAGCCTCATTGCGGACAGGAGAGCTAAGATGCAAGACAAGAAAGGCGTTGGAAAGAGAAGTCCCCACCCACAAAGACGTTCCAATGTCTCGCTGCTATTCCAGATCCACGAAAGGCCTATTATTTGAATACCTTCGGCAGCAAGACCACTTGTTAGGTCGAAGTAATGACCGCGCCCCAAATACCGCTCCAGTACTGTCAAACATTCCGGCACATTTACTATTTGCTTGTAACCGCGCTCCCCCATGAACGCGACGTACAATCGCGGAGAGTGCTTCAAGTGCATTCTCAGGCAATTCATTACCCCGCGCATTGTTCATCTGGATACAGCAAGGGTTCTGTCGGAAAGGCTTCGGGGGAACGCGTGAAATCGATAGCAGCTGGACGGAGCAGGTGCGCTGTCACCGAATAGGGTCGCCCGATGCCCTCTCGACGTCAGACGTCTGCATATAGATTCGCGCAGAGCGGGCCGTGCTCACGCCCTTGTAATTGATCAGCTGAAGCCGCACGAGATGGCTCTTCGCGCTAGAAAGGATTGTGGGGCTATTGGAAGAACCAATTTCCGAAGCAAGGAAGATTGGGGCTCAGCGGGGAGTTAAGCAGAACCCTCACCTATCTCTGGCTGACCGCATGAGGCTGCACTAGCACGAAGTCACAGACCGAGCGCACGCGCACACACACATACACAGACACGCGCGTGCACACACATGGTACACAACTGTCGGGTCTCCAGCGAGAGATTACCCGCGCCCCTAATTGGGTAACGCGAGGAATAAAGCCTCCCTCCCCCCGACCCGCAGCGCAGCGTTATCGCCTCGTACGCACCGTGTACTCAAGGCGACCGCTAGCAATAAACCAATTATGGCACTTAATGAAACGGTGAAAAGATAGTCTTTGTGCTCCTCCTCGTCGTTTCAGTGTTGATTCCGCGCCAGGAAGAAAACAGCAAACCCCTGCCCACATCTCCCTCTCCCCTCCCCCCCCCCCCCCCCCCGTCCGCCTTCTATACCTCCTCCATGCATCCGCGCAATGCATTCAAGCTGCTTTGGTAATTGAAACATTGCAGGCATCAAGAGAGCGCATTTGTGGACCGTGCGCGGTATGCGCAGCGCACGCTTGTGGCTGCTACAGCTCCCATAAGACGACGATTACGGTCAGCGTGATCGGCACTTATCCTCCGAAACAAAAATAACAGATGTTCTCGGCAGAGGAGAAAGGCTACCTGTGATTCCGGGGATCGCTGGGTTCTATAGCTTGGCACTGTGCTCGTATGCTGAGGGTCACGTGGACGCACAGGCATACGCGAGAGCTGACTGTCACAAAAAAAAAAAAAAATAGATCAGACACAGTCGTAACGCCGTTATTAATCAGCGCTCTTCCACGTTTCCTAAAGTGCATACTATAATCGCCACCTAAAAGAGAAATGAAGTATTCATAAAAATAATGACTATTTTATTATTCGAAATCAGTAATCAAGCTATAACCTAATGCCTTAAGCTTTTTTTGTGTGTGTGAGTGATTTCGTTTAGATCATTCTCGTTCCAACAAGTAATACAATTGCTAAATATCAATTTGCAGCAACGCTTGCATGATGACCAGCGGAAATGACGGGCTGAGAAAGATGGAACACATGCAACTTTCAGAACAACTGTTACCGGTAATTATCAGAACCATGAGTTGTTTCGTTTTTCTTTCTTGTTCTGTCGTTGGCGCTGTTCAACATGCCATTCACAAAAAAACTAGCCAATTTTCATAATCTCGTGCATAATGAACGCCTTTTATCTCTCTCTCTTTCTCTTGGCGAACACGTGAAAGTGCTTCAGGAGCAATTAAGCCGTAATTAACTTTGGGTGCTACAGCGGCAGCAGGATAATACGAGGGCGCTACTGACACGGTAACTTTTCCTAAAGGTGCACATATTCATATTTCAAAGGTAACCGGCATGGAGGAAAGTAAAATCTAGTAGGGAACATGGCGTCAGACATCCAGTCTTCGCAGGCGACCTCCTCTCACGCCGTTCTCCCCTTGGTTTCACATGGGGAATCATGGGAAATGTCGTCATTAAGCGTTGACTACTTGGAACGCCTTACATAAGTATATGATTGGTTCGAACCTACACTGCAAAAACCTTTTAAACCCTTAAGGTACACCTTTTACACCCTTATTTTCGGCAGTTCTTTTTTAATGGGGCGTAACTTTGACAAAAACACCCATACTGCATCTTTAAGGCATTTAAGGGTGTACGAAGGGTATATTTCGCAGCTTATGCCTTATACGGGTGTAGGGGTGTTTAATTTGGCAATGTAGAAAAGATGATGATGATATTATAAAATTATTTTTGCAAATCTGTCTTTAGGTGTTGCTCACTGACGCACAAAAGCATGCACAATAAATAGGTTTGGCAAATGTCCGGAGATGACCGCGCACTTGTGCAGATCGAACACTCAGGCGCTCACCGTTCCGAGCGTTGCCTTCGAATTCGTGGCTATAAAACCGATTGGGTAGCTCTTATTACGTCTCGCGAAGTGGGCTGTAACGCGTACGAAAGTGAGAAACAAGCTTGTGCTGCTGTCATCTATTGGCTGTCATGTGCGCACTTTTCTATGACGTGTTATTATGCTCACGGATTATTAATTGGTAGATGTTGGTGTCGATCTTAATGGTGATTTCGCGCGCAAATGCTAATATGGTCGCCCTGTATTCTTGATTTCGTTTGTTTATAGAGAATATTCAGACAGAGGACATATGGGTTCATTCACGGCGAAGAGATAGTTTATTATGCCTTTGTAAATTTGTACTTTTATTCCTGCCAGAAGGGTGTAATTCTGTGATTACCCCTACCGAAATCTTAAGTTGCTAAAGGTATAATGTTGCGAACCCCACCTCCGAAAAAGTGTAATACCCATTTCGATGGGCGTAAGGGTTTGAGTTATAGACATATAAAAACACCCTTATTGATGTATAATGGTTTACAACGTATATATAGGTTCGAGCGCTGCTGGTCGGCAGAGTTGCCGCCGCTTTATCCAGCCCATAACGCTCGCTTTCTGCGCACCGCATTTGAAGTCTTCAGCTCCATCCCTCGATACCTGAAAACACTGTTGCTATTGCAACAGCGATACTAGCTCCAGAGCGTGCACACGGTTATCCGCGCGTTACAACCTTCTAAGTGGCCGCGCGAGTGGCTTAGCAGACAAGTAGACGACGAACCCAGTGCAGCCGAGCGGACTTGAATGTTTTGGACCTTTTTTGTTCAGTCTAGAGGTTGCGTATCGATGCTCTGAAATTTCACAAGGGCTATAAAAACTTAGCTTCGGCGCCAGGCGTCAAGTTATACACGCTGTAACATTACACCTCGTTTCGCAATTAGCTAAGGTGCTATCCTGCATGTTTTACTCCGAGGGATGTAAAATATTGGCCTGGCGAAAAATATTCAAAACATTCAAACTCGGGTGAACAATACCATTATTTGAGCTAAAGAGTGCCATGTTATCTTTAAAATATGAAAATGTGCACCTTTGTATATACACCGTGTATATGTACACCATCGGCAGTTCAGGAAAATGTTCGCTTCAATGGCGCAGCTTTCAAAAAACACGGATCCACCGCCGGTACGGAAAGCGGAGAAAAGGCTTTCATCGTGTAACTGCCGTTAAATTAACTCCATGGGCGCTTTTTCATGCGATATCGTTGCGGAAAGATACGTATACGCGTCATACTGCGTACGTATAATGTAAGATAGCGGCTTTTTCGTATCGTATAAACAGCTTGGGATGTAAACGAGCCATCACGTGCCGCTAAATACTGTATAAGTAACGGGCTCTCGATGGCGGACACGCCAAAATACGAAAGAGAAAAACAAATACTTGCTCTCGAGTGCACGACCGCAACAAGAGGTAATTACACGTTTTGTGCTGAAACAACAAATATCGCCATATATGGAGTTGGGTGCAATTAAGTGGCTGACGTGTACACAGAAATGCACGCCTCCGAAAAGAACGAACAGACCGAAAAAAAAATCACCCTTATTAGTCATTTCGCCACATGATTAAACTCAAAGTAATAGTGAATATAGGGCCGGCCGATGGAGGTGTGGAGCGGCCGTTTTCAATCCTGTAAAAACAAGGCCCGTAACAGGGTTGCATATACAACGACGCGGAAACGCTGTAAGTGCGTCGAGTCTCGTGTGTTGTGCTAAGATTCAGCGAACTCGCGTGATTACCACGTCCCGCGAATTCGTTGGTGGTAACAAAGCCTGCAAAACGATTTGAGGGCATCTCTTTCACCACGCACTTCCTTTGTTATTAGCTGTCACTCCCCAACTCTCCCCTCTCTCCAATCTCAGCAAAGTTCGCCCCACCTTACGTAACCATGAAAACGCGCAGATAAATCCACGCACGCGGTAATAGACGGGTCTCCTCGCAGAAATAACGGAAAAAGCTGTAGTGATAGCGTGCTAGATGGTGAGATTATAATTGTTACACATTGGAGACGAGCGCCAGTTCCATATAAAACAGCTGGAGTTCCTTTATTAATGCGTAAGCGTTCTTAGGCGACTCACCCAGAAAATCTGTCAGTCAGTGTTGCCTGTCCGTCCGCAACTCGTAACACGACGCACTTCATAAAGAAAAACAGAGTAAATTCCAAAGGAAACAAGTTGATAGTGGTGAGTTTCGAAACTACGAGCCCACGCTCAGAAGCCGAGTGTCTTACCCAGTGGGCTAAGCACCCACGCTTGCAGAATATGAATATATCCGAACCAAATGAATGTGTTGTACCGGCGGTACAAAGCAAATGTCATAGGAGCACAGTTTCTATGAAGGCTTTGTTGAAAGATTTGGTGATGGTGGAACAAAAGCCATCTATAGGACCACATGTAGAGCCGACTTGGAGTATTGTAGACATTAGAAAAATTCTGGTTTTGCCAAAACTTAATGCTAAACACACCACATCCCCGATGCGTTTCGGTGATCGCTGGATGCGCCTTCCGTTAGGGCGTTCCTTCACCGACCGAAATCCCACCAATCTCTGAGGGCTCACGCACTTCGCGTCACGCAACAAGACAGATAAGCAGTGAATGAGTTGATAAGGATGATAAGGAATGATGAGGGGTTATATGGGTCTCATCATGGTTGATAATGGTTCGACGCGGATGGATAAGGTGCTAAAGAGCGATAAGGGCTTATGATGGTCGGAGCAATTCTGATAAGGTTGGTAAGGTCCGATAAAGGTTGTAAGGGTCGGATCAAGTCGGATAAGGCTGATAAGGATCGATAAGTGTTGATAAGGGTCAGGTCGAGTCCGATAATGTTGATAAGGCCAGATAATAGCTGATTAGGATCGGATCAATTACGATAAGGTTGATAACAATCGATAAGGTGGTTTGATAAGGGTCGGATCCAGTCCGATAAGGTTGATGACGACCGATAAAAGTTGATAAGGGTTTATACTGGTCGGATCAAATTTGATAAGATTGATAATGACACTGGGCTGCGTGGAGATGAGCAAGCGACACAATACTTACGCATAGTTAGACAAGTCCAGTGGGGTTTCTGAATACCTTTTTTATCTGCTAATTAAGAGTACATGAATAGTGTACGTGAATTATAGTGTACATGACTGACATTCAATGCGATAAATTTTCTGCAATTTTTTTTGACTGAAGAGCTATACAGGGTGTTTTTTTTTTTAGCTTCACCAAATTTTTAAAATTAGAAAAATGTAAATCTTGGTCATGGTATGTTTACCATTCGAGTGTACGGATTGGCGGCCTCTAGATACAGAGCAATTCTCGCACTTACGTGCGTAATTAGGGAAATTACGATAATTAACTTACTAATTATCAAAAATAGGTGGCTACAGCAAATGAGTACTTTGGGGCCCGTCCTCGACACTACCTATCCCAACGATCAAATTTTGAATAGCGGAGTTCATGTGGGAGCCGGTCCGGCCGCGCGAGCAGCTTGCGTTATCTCTTTGCTGTCTGCGGCGTTGGCCTAGCGCTTCAATGCCGGCGGGCTGCCAAATTTACTTCGTCATTCCGTTGGGCGCCACGTTGCGCTGTAGCGCCAACACCGCTCCTTGGGCTTTACTGCAGGCACGGCGTCATATCAGTCTGTAGCGTCGACTGCGAACGCTGCAGACAGCAGGGATATAACGCAAGCTGCTCGCGGGGCCGGACCGGCGGTGACTTCGGAGACGTGACAAAAGGCTGGGGGTGGCGACATCGACGACACAGACGCTCTTTTCGCGGCCAGTTTCGGTTTGAAGGAGCCTGCCAAGGGGAACTAATTGTTCGTGTAGCTTCCACATGAACTCCACTATTCAAAATTTGACCTTTGGGATAGGTAGTGTCGAGGACCGGCCCCAAGGTACTCATTTGCTGTAGCCACTTATTGTTGATAATTCAAAAGTTAATTATCGTAACTTCGCTAATTACGCGCGTAAGTGCGGAAATTGCCCTGTATATAGAGGCCGCCAATCCACACTCGAATGGTAAACATAACGTGACCAAGATTTATATTTTTCTAATTTTAAAAATTTGGTACAGCTAAAAAAAAACACCCTGTAGAGCGTACAAAGAGGCATGTAAATTCATTAGTTGTGATAGGGTCGTATTCTTTTATTCAGCTTCTTTGATGAATTAATTGAGCTTTTTTTTTTTTGCTCCACTTACTATAAATTGCAAAAAAAATTCCAATAAAGAATATATTTATCTACAACTCCTCAAAAAGTTTACTATGATAGTTAGTCCTACATTGCTATGTAAAAACCTGTCTAAAAATGAATAAAGTCGTAAGTCCTTTGATTTTAAATCTAGAGGAAGCTATGAGGTTTGTCTATAGACAGTGTAGAACCTGGACTATTGGAAGGTTGCGAAACATTTGCCAAGAGACAAGACAGAAGAAACGAGGAGCATGAATGTTGCCGAATCTGGCTGCGTTGTGTCACACCAGTGCTAGAAATATATACAATGTACCCGAGCTCTGGGCCTAGAGCGCGACAGGAGCTCTTGTAGCTTTCTACTCGTAGAAGCTTGACTACACAGGGAGCGTCTAGTTTCTAGCAGTGCCGAATATGCAAGCGCCGCTCGAGGGCCGCGAAAAGTGGATCGGGATGATTTACGGCGACATTTGGATCCACCCTCAGTATGATTGTAAGCGATATACCACACACAGCCCGCTTTCTGGCTGCTCCGTACCCAGATCGAATACAGTTTTCTACAGTCTTCAATTGGGACGCTGAATAATTGACAGCCACGAGCTATAGTTTCCCGTATAGCGTTATATGGATGTATAACAACAAATACCAAGTCATTCTGGTATTCTTGGAAACGAGCGAGCCAACGCAGCCACTCGATCTTCACATACCAGTGCCGATTGCGACGCTATCCCGATGTCAAGAACAGACGCAGCTGGAAAACTCCATGCGCTTGCTCGCGAGCTGACGTTGGCCCCATGGAATTTGGCAGACTCTAAAAACCAGCGCCTTTGTTCCCTGAATCCTGATCAGAAGCTCCGCCTTCCACATGGCTTACCACGATGGGAGGTAACTCTCATTTGTCGCCTATGGCTTGGAGTAGCTTTTACCAACGCGTACTCCTACCTCATCGGAACGGCCACAAGTCCTGCTTGTGATGTTTGCGGATGTAAAGAGACGATAGCGCACCTTCTGTGTGATTGTCGTCGTTCCAATGCACAAAAAAAGTAATCAGCACCACGCTCGACAAGACTGACAACCGTCCCCTCACGGAAACCATAATTCTTGGGCCCTGGTTCCAGCCGACGTCGGCACAAACTGTTTTAAAAGCGCTTGTGTGATTTTTAATAGAAACGGGACTCATTAAAAACTATAGTACGGGCAAACTGATGCGTTCCTTTCTTTTTTTTATCTTCTCTTGTTTTCTTATCTTTTCTGCCCTTACCCCATCCCCCAGTGCACAGTATCCAACCGGACACCTAATCTGGTTAGCCTCTCTGCCTTTCACCTCTTGTTTTCTCTCCTCTCTCTATAACAAGAACACCAGCACCCATATGAAGCGAACAGTAAATGAAGCCAATTAAGGCGGTGGCTGTTCCAGAACTAGGCTTAATACACATATAGAGAAATACTCAAAAAAGTGGACGGTGGGACAGCCACCACCGTAATTCAATTGGGAAAACGTCGCACCGACGACAAATTGTTTTCGTCCACTTTTATTTCATTTTATTATGTTTTAAATATACTTGTTGTCTATGTTCTACGCCTTCCTTGGCTTCATTTTCCGCTGACTTCATGAGGTTGTTACTAACAAAAACAGTCAAGTCTCTCGGTTTTCCCGATTCTTCGACAACAGCAGAACATTTCTGTTGCATGTAAAGAACACACAGTATACAACACAATTTACCCTGTATATAGTCGCCATATTTGCGCTATTGTTGGTTACATTCGCGATAGTAAACAGCGCCACTTCGCAAATATAGCCTATCTAAACTACGAAATGCGCTTCCGTAGTTTGACTATAAACAACAAGAAAGACTTGCTGGGCCTCACTATTCAGCGTCGCTTACATTTACTGACACACGCGCGCACACACACACACACACACCACACACACACACACACACACACACACACACACACACACACACACACACACACACACACACACACACACACACACGCACACGCACACGCACACGCGCACACGCACGCACACACACGCACACGCACACACACACACACACACACACACACACACACACACACACACACACACACACACACACACACACACACACACACACACACACACACACACACACACACACACACACACACACACACACACACACACACACACACACACACACACACACACACACACACACACACACACACTGAAGAACAAGAAACGGCGACACAGACACCGCGGAACAAACACGGACGCGTTCTCCTAGAGAAATTCAAGCGGGCGCCTCTGTTGTGAATGCGCGGGGTTTGCCAGCCGATTTTCTAGCATGTGATTCGATGGCCCTCCGACAGCTTTCTTTCCTTGTTTTCTTGGTGTGCGGTTTCTGTTGAGCTAGATAACTTTATTTGTTTTTTTCTAAAACCGCACACACGCGCCGTCATTGTGTCGTCGTCGGCTCCCCCTAAAGCGCGGTCACGGAATGCGCCAGAAGAAGCCGTTAGAAAGCACCTCCGGTGCTTAAGTCTGGCAGAATTTTGACTAACCGCGTGTACTGCATAGAGATGTACCTTTCTCTCAGAAAATATCATCCACGACATTTTCTAACACAAGTCTACGCACGTGTGGCCATGCGTGTGTGTGTGTGCGTGCGGGGGGGGGGGGGGGTGTATGAGGAGGGTGGAGGGGCGTCCTCCAATGTTCTTTAACGTCTGCCTCTAGTCGGGCCTATACTGTTGTACTTCATGTAGGCGTAAAAGGAATCCTTGCTTTTTAACGCAGTTAGCATTCTTGGGCTATTTCACGCAGGTTTTGCTCTGCAACCATCTGGTTATACAATCGTTTTCACCGACTTCTTAAATATGAAACAGGCCTTTAAAATTTCTTCCGTGCTGGGCGGAATCGAGCCAGCGTCACACGGGTCGCGCGAGCATAGAAGCCTAAACCTTTAGCTAGCTGCGCCACAAATTCTTTCTTTTCCACATCTTTTCAGCATGGAAAAAAAGGACAGTATCTATCTACAGGCTACAAGGTTAAGGTATAGACACAGTTAATACCATAGGTAGACAAACACATGCGTCCAACAAAAGCACCGATTCAGGCTGCGGCTCCTGAGCCACATATATACACAGTACGTACATCCGGCCACAAAAGTTTACGGACCATGGAATCTCGGAAAACGTTCAATTCCCGAGCAGCCTGTAGCAGTAGCCAGTAAAACTGTATAGAATAATGTTGTTAGCATATTCTAGTCGAGAGCCGAAATGTAAATGCCCGGCTGCGGTGTGAGGTTGCGGAGCTATTCAGCTTTTTCTTAGATTTCATGGCCCGTAATAATGTGTGGCCGGGTGTACATAAGCCACTGTTTCCCGACAAAACGATTTGTTGATCACGAGTTTTCTGCATGTTTGTCGCACATCCTACTTTTCCAGAGAGAGAGAGGAAATGCAGGGACGTTAACCAGAGGCGAGTTTTCGGCTTGCTACTCTACACTGGGGTGGGGGATATAGGGGTCGGAAAGAGGGCAAAGAGAGAGAGAGAAAAAAAGTCAGGAACAGGTAACAGAAAAGGCGTTCCAATCACAGGCGTTCACACAGGCCGATCGATCTCAAGAAACGTAGTAGCGCTTGCACGGCCTTCTGATGCGATGTCAAGTCGCATCGATGTTGCAAAATTCTTTCTTCCGACAGAGGCTGGTCGTTCAACTGGCTCAGCACGACGGAAAGCGATTGTCTCTGCAGACTGTACTGCGGGCACTGGCAAAGAACGTGCCGAATTGTTTCCGAGTCGCCGCAATCGCCACATGCTGCGGTGTCGGCCATCCCTATGCGGAACGCGTAGGCATTGGTAAACGCGACGCCCAACCATAAGGGTCACGTCTCTTGGGGGAAGTCTTGATCAAAGTCGAAGGCTTAAGGCAGGATCCAGGGTGTATAAACTGGCGTGCATAATATGTCGTTCATTCTACTCTGATGTAGTGCATTAGCGTGCAAGTAGTTGGAGCATCCTTGCAGCATCTATCCTAGATAGCAGGATCGATAGGCGGTCGTCTTCTACCTGAGCTGAACGAGCAGCTTGACCGGCCTCTTGACCAACAGTTCCACAGTGACTTGGTAGCCACTGAAAATTTCTTTCATACCTTTTCTCAGTCAGGTGGTCTATGGCCTCCGTGATTTCGAATACAAACTGTTCATGCGGACCGCGCGTAAGGCTGACAGTAAACTCTGCAATGCCGTCTTCGAGTCGCAGAAAACGGGTCGTTTGTGCGTTGGTTCGTCATTAATAAAGTGTAGTGCGACTCGAAGCACTGCGAGTTTTGCTGCCGTCGACGTTGTCAAGTGAGATGTTTTCATGCATCTTGATAGTGGTGGCTTTTTCTGGAATGACGACAGCTGCGATAGAGCTGTTCGGCACGACGCAGCCGTTGGTGTATATGTGGGTGTAGTTCCGGTACTTCTCAAATAATAGGATTAAGGTAAGCTGTTGAAGAGCCGGCGATGACATATCTGCCTTTTTGTGGACGCCAGGGAAAGTCTTTTCCAGGGATTATGTACGCCAATTAGTACGAACATCTCATATGGGAAATCTTCGGGATTTCTGAAAGGCAAAGAAAGAATTGAGAATGACGTTACATCAACATCCTTCTTCGGGGTTCTTTGAAGGAAGTCTCAGAAAAAGATAGCATCGCTACAGTCTATGATATGAAGCGTTCTATAGTGTCTTTGTGTGGACATAAGCGACAATGAGCGTTTACGGCTACCTTTTTATATATATATATATATATATATATATATATATATATATGCGCCTGCATATCCTCATCTTCTACTTTGCTTTCTCCTCCTTTTGTTCCCCCTCTTCTCTTTCCCCACAGCTTAGTAACAGGCTACAACATTGTAGTTCAGGCCGACCTCTCAGCTTTTCTTTCATAATGTATCTCTCTCTCTCACCGGCAAACATAACTTAACTGGCTGGGTTGCAGTGTGCAGTTTATAAAAAAAATGAGTACATTCGGCGGTGAAGCTCTATGACTAGCGATGAAGTTAGAAGGGCCTTGCAAGACATGACCCGGGGAAAAGCGGCTGGAGAAGATGGAATAACAGTCGATTTAATCAAAGATGAAGGAGACATCATGCTTGAAAAGATTGCCGCCCTTTATACGCAATGCCTCATGACTTCAAGTGTACCAGAGGACTGGAAGGATGCCAACATTATACTAATCCATAAGAAGGGAGACGTTAAATAATTGAAGAATTATTAACCCATTAGCTTGCTTTCAGTATTGTATAAAATATTCATCAAGATAATTTCCAATAGAATCAGGGCAACACTTGACTTCAGCCAACCAAGAGAACAGGCTGGCTTCAGGAAGGGATATTCTACGATGGATCACATTCATGTCATCAATAAGGTAATCGAGAAACCTGCGGAATACAATCAACCTCTCTATATGGCTTTCATAGACTATGAAAAGACATTTGATTCAGTAGAGATACCAGCAGTCATAGAAACATTGCGTAATCAAGGAGTACAGGAGGCATACGTCAATATCTTGGCAAATATCTGCAAAGATCCCACAGCAACCTTGGTTCTCCACAAGAAAAGTAGAAAGTTACCGATCAAGAAAGGGGTCAGGCAAGGTGACAATCTCTTCAATGCTATTCACTGCATGCTTACAAGAAGTATTCAAGCTCTTAGACTGGGAAGGCTTAGGAGTGAGGATCAACGGCGAATATCTCGGCAACCTTCGGTTTACAGATGACATTGGCCTATTCAGCAACAATGGAGACGAGTTACAGCAAGTGATTGAGGACCTTAATCGAGAAAGTGTAAGAATTGGGTTGAAGATGAATATGCAGAAGACGAAAATAATGTTCAATAGCCTGCCAAGGGAACAAGAATTCAGGATTGCCAGTCAGCCTCTAGAGTCTGTAAAGGAGTACGTTTCTCTAGGTCAATTACTCACAGGGGACCCTGATCACGAGAAAGAAATTTACAGAAGAATAAAATTGGGCTGGAGTGCATATGGCAGGCATTGCCAAATCCTTACTGGGAGCTTACCACTGTCGTTGAAAAGAAAAGTGTACAATCATTGCATTCTACCAGTGCTAGCGTATGGGGCAGAAACTTGGAGGTTAACAAAGAAGCTCGAGAACAAGTTTAGGACCGCACAAAGAGCGATGGAACGAAAAATATTAGGACTAGCGTTAAGAGACATGAAGAGAGCAGTGTGGATCAGAGAGCAAACAAGCATAGCGGATATTCTAGTTGACATTAAGAGAAAAAAATGGAGCTGGGCAGGCCATGTAATGCGTAGGAGGGATAACCGGTGGACCATTAGAGTTACAGAATGGTTACCAAGAGAAGGGAAGCGCAGTCGAGAACGGCAGAAAACTAGATGGGGTGATGAAGTTAGGAAATTTATTTTCTAATTTATTCGCAGTGAGCTTACTTGTGTCGTCCAGCCTGTGCAACCTCATGAGGACAATCAGTATGTCTGCCTAAGCGTTAAAAATAGAAAGCTCACCTTTACATTCGTGGGTGCGTACCTATCTCCATCAAGCCCATTCGTCATCAAAAGACTAGAAGACATAATAAAAATATATCCTGGTCCTTGGATTTTTACTGGGGACTTTAACGCTCATTACACCATTTGGGTAAGCTCAAAAGTTAAAGCAGCGGGACGAAGACTCTGTTCATTTGTCTCCAATCATGAATTATTGCTGCTGAATGACGCCAATCCTACATTTCTGCGGGTTACAGTGTACAGCAGCTGTCTGGACTGTATTGTGCCGCTTTGCCACGAGCGTTAAGTGGTTTTTGAACATTGAGACATATGGAAGCGATCACATCGCCCCTTACCTTAAGATCAGCGGGATGTCTAACACTCCTACGACCTGCGACAAGCAAGCTATTTTGACACAGACTCTTATCCAACATTTTCCGCACGACTTTTCAAACTCAACGAGCGTGACAAATTAGCGATAAAGCCGAGTGAATAGTCACCATTAACTTTTCTTTAGACTCACAAATACCTGCTAAACATACCGTGCACGGTTCAATATTTAAACGCTTCCAGGTTTGCAATTCTCTTAAATTGAAATGAGGCCACTGCGACAAGAGCTTCTTATGTAGCCACCGTGGAATGGAGGCACGTAATAACGCGAGCGCATCGGCCCGTACCATGCCTGAAAATAAGCGACCACGATGAGCACCGGTTTATTTACAGTAGCGGAAGGTATGAAACATGCCGCGATATGATTATTGTTTGCTTTTGTGTAAGCGGCACGAGCACATACGCAGTGCTTCGAGTCACCTGCAAGCTATTATAGGGCATAGGTATCAATTTCAAGCGATATTCAAGGACACAGCGGCACCTTAAACACATCGCAAGGTTTTTTTTTTTTTTTTTTTTTTTTTTTTTTTTTTTTTTTTTTACGGTGCGCTAGGGCGAACGGAGCATGCACGCGTGCATGTGCGTGCGTGTGTGCGTGCGTGTGCGCGCATGCGTGTGTGCGCGTGCGTGGGCACATGGGGAAGAGAAGGGGAGACGGGTGACCCCCAATAAAATTCAGCAGCAAGTTGCCTATAACGCAAAACTTGTCCAAGGCTTTATGGCCGGACGCCCAACAAGTACGGCTGAAAAGAAGCGAGATGCCGTGAACTGCATGTACGCTGATGCAGACAATTCCAGGGAATGCATAAAGCCTTTACTACACGCACCTCGTGTGCGCTTAGGGAGACAAAGAGAAATAAAGTAAGCTCGCACCGGGACGCAATTTTCAAAGGGGGCTGTCCAAATGTACGCAAAAAACATTCCTGTTCAACTTCCTGTTTTGCAAGGCAGCAGTAGCGCTCAGCAAACAGTTTTATGCACTCACGCGACGTGGTAAAGTTTCGAAATTTTTTCAAGCGTTCAACAAACTCTTCTTCGCGCGCAGAGGGGAAGTATAGCATTCGATCACCGGTAATGTCGTGCGTGGCGCGTGGAGTTGCTAATGCCATGCGCACCGCACATAGGGAACCGCAGCTGGACAATTTTTACGTGCCTCTTTACGTCAGCGGCCGCGCGAGCGGTCTTCCATGCGAGCACCCTGAAAGGGCGGCCATAAATTTAGCTAAGGAAAAGGCCCCTTTGCTCCCAATATCTGCGCAAGACAGGACGGGAATGGGTGGAGTGGTGTGGGGGGACTTGCTGCTACCTTCGACTCGGAGACAACGCAGACGCCATTCGAATTGCAAATGCGTCGCATACTGATTGAGAAAACGGTCCCGACCAGCACTCACCACGGCCCTGGGACCCCAAGCGAAGCCCGCAAATTTGTCCTCCCGACTTTCCTGTCACGTGACATCTTGCTAGCATCGACTTTTCTCGATCAGTGCCGCCTGCGCCTCGGGTCGTTCTTTCAACAATAGGAAAGTGCACAACCGCCGCTCGCTTAATTCGTGACCCAAGTTTTGCAGCGATGAAATCAAGTACGTACCTGCCAACGGCGTCGGTGAAACATGATGTGTTCCTGGCATAGGTCACGCAAAATAAACGCGAGGTAACGGCGCTGTGGGCACATTTTTCATCGAGGCTTGGCTGCTGGCGCATAGACGAAGAGAAAAACAATGTATGTAAGCTTATACTTATGTGTCTACTTGCATACTACTAATGTCACGCGGGCATCGGTAAATAAAAATGGATTCGAGATTGAGCGATTTATCCGGTTTTAACAATGAAAATAGATAAGTGGGGGAGAGGAGAGTTGTAAATTATATGATGCCCTACATATTGGTTGAGAAACATAGGGGAAGAGAAAACGTGAAGGCGGCAAATGAAAAATTTTCTTGCCTTATGACGAAAATAGGCTTTTGTTGCAGCACGGTATGGATGAAAAAAAAAAAAGAAAGAAAAAGGCAGATCTTTCAGCAAAGCGCTGTAGCAGAGCAGACTTCATGAAAGTTGCGACGACCATGTAGTGGCAATCAGCGTTTACGAGGTCTTATGTGAACATGACACTGTCTCAATGTCACAGCATTATTGGTGCGTTAGCCAACTATTGGTTTGCCACGCTACCCCAATACTAATCAGCAAAGCAATACTTCTCAAGCTTCGTTTAACGCTTATATTTTAGTCTTTCCTTCATTATGTTTTGACCTCGGCAAGGGCTCTTTTACTATTCTGATCACTCCACCCTCCCATTCCCCGTCTCTTTGGTATCAATTCAATTCCCATCATGGAGTCATTATTTCAGTAATTTAAATAGAAAATTGCAAGTAGTGCTCGTGCACTCCCTGTAGTTTACTCGTGGTAGAAGTTTGAACATTGCTAACGGGGACTGCTGATGCGAACGCATAATCCAAGGGGATCATACTTTAGCACAGAATGTGATCTAGCGTAAAGAAAAACAAGTTGTTTTTTTTTAATCCACGAAAGCACACCGCGTCACTGTTAGTGTGCCGGTGCAATCTTCGCGACATTGTATCGGTGTTTAAACTAACTTTGTCTAAAGCATGAAGTCATGCTAGGCCGTCAAAGAAGGATGTGGCTGAAAATAAGCGCTGCCAGATATTGTCACGTGGGACGACGCAGACGACAAGCTATATACGAGTATATTTACAAGTGACTATGCTGCACTTGGCCAAAAGGCAATAGCCCGCACTAGCCTCCAATCGTCGTCGTCGTCTTCACACCATTGGCCTCTTCGTCATCGTAACTACTGGTCCGTAGCCCTGCCCCCGGCGGTAAAAGCGCCCTCTCGGTGCAACTAAAGGCCAGGCTTGGAAGCAGTGTAGTAAGGTTCAGCCCACTGATCTGCACGACATCGCTGGATGACCGAGTAGAGAGTGACGTAGAAATGACAGGAGCAGTTGCCGTGAATTCGCGATGAACGAAAACAATGCATACGAAGCAACGATAATACAAGGGGAGACATATAGCAACGCTGCGTCCGTTACACGCACAGGCACAAAATAATGAAAGCTAAAGAAATGCACGCGTTGCAAGCAGTAGCATGAGAGGCTCGTCATTAGGCACGTAGAAAAGGTACGTGCGCCCGCAGTGACACGTTAGCGCGAGCGTGAAAGCCAAAGTACCCGAACAAAAAAAAAAAAAAAAGAACGAAAAAGAAAGCGATAAAATGCCGCTCGAGTGAGCAAGCTGGCGGGAAATACTAAGAAATAAGTTTTAATGCAGCCGGCAGCGAGACTCGCGCCAGGCACAGCAAGGACTTAAGGTTGGAAAAATTATAGAGGAGGAACGGCGAAGAAAATAAAGGCTATAGGTGTTAACGGTATTAAAGCCACGGGTGCGAAAAAACGTCTTTATAGAAAGAAATTATCCAGCAAGGAAGTGCAAGGCAGACAAGCACAATAAAAAAGCGCAGAAAGCAATCTACAAGATTATGAGCGCAGTATAATGGGGGCGGTGCCGCGGAAGAAAAGCGTACAGAAGCGAAGGCATCTCGATCATGTTATCTTTGAACTTGTTGGGCCAGCTTTTACTTATTGCAAAGCTTCCATGAAGCTCGGTTCTAGAAGCAAAGTCGGTTCGGTGTTATTTATATAGTAGTGTCATAAACAGCACAGTTATTAGAGCACCCGTTAATAGGAGACACGGTACAACACCGGGCCGGTGTTGCTATAAAGGAAAGCGCGAAGGAAAGCGCGAAGCTGAGGATCAAATATTGTGGCGAGAGAGACCCAACGTTTTATGTAACCCGCCGTCTGTGTCCTAAGAGTATAATTTTCTTTATCGATCACTCCCACGATGGAGCTCACCACGTTATTCCTAAGTTGCGGTTCGGCACATCGCCAGGGAGCGATGCACTCTTCCCAGGAGTTTAGATAGCAGGAGTCAGAGTATCTAGTTGACGTGATCGCTTTCTTTATGTGGTGCGTGGCTGAGCATTCAAAGAAGGCGTGTATGTTCGCGGTCTAGGCGTCGGATTCTGTATATAGTTGGTGTTCCTTGCCGCTTGGGGATGTAATAGCGGTAATTTTCTGTGAGGAAGGTGACGGTCTGTGCTTTTCTGACGACTGCATTGCTTGCTGTCTTATTCTCACTTTGGATGGGCTCAGGAGGGTAGCGCGGTTATCTCGCAGTTCAAGAACTGATTGATGGAGGGGGTTTAACGTCTCCTAGCAACACAGCGGGGACATGCGAGGCGCCGCGGTGAAAGGCTCCCCGGAGTAACTTTGACCACCACCAGGGACTTTTTCAAGTGTACCGAAAGCCCGGTGGACGAGCGGTTCTTTTATTATGTTTTTATGTAGTTAGTTCATCTTCGAGGGAATACGGCCACCGCGGCCGAAAGTCGAATCGGCGGCCTCGTGCTTTCCAGCAGAACGACACAGTCAGTAAAAGCCACCGCAGCGGGCATAGCTCGCAGATCTTGTCGGATTACTTTTCCTTGATCGTTGCTGCAATTTATGAAATTGACTGGCCTCAATGGTCGATTGTGGACGTGACAGGCCAACCCACGTGCGTGCACTGCTAGTGCATACCTCTCCCACACTCTTCTTTTTCTCCCGCTAACCTCTTCAACTGGTGTAAGGTAGTAAACCGCATGACCGCCCTCCGGACCTATTCTTTTTCTTTCTTCTTTCTCTGTTCTTTCTAGGAGCAATTATTTCATGTGTAGGTATAGGTGCAGACCACCAAAAAGTGCTCGACACACCGGGTACCAGTTAGCGCAGCTGTGACGAGCTGCATCTGGTTGTGTTCGTGTCTCGATGTAGTAAATGGCTTCAACATCGCCGGTTATTGTTCGACATATTAGGCTAAGAAAAAAACTAGGCCGCCATTGCGTGGTTGCAATAAGCTATACAAAGATGTATTCCGTGCTGTAACTAACTGCGCCCAACGAGGTTAAGAATACACGCATGGAGCAGAGATCGAAGAATTTTCACTGCTCGGACAAGCATCTAGACTGCCTGTCGTTCGCTCCATTTTCGTTAAGCTGGCAGCGCTTAGCATTGCACAACTCAAAGATCCAGTGGAAGTGCACTTACCGGAGAGAAAAAAAGAGAACGAAACATATTTCTTTATTTGTTCAGGCGTTTTAGTTGCATTTCTTTTTGTTCCCCTCCTTACTGCTTTACAAGCTTGCCTACTGCTTTACTGCAAGCCTCCCTTTTGCTTTACTGAATGAGCACGAAGAACCATATGGGCCACGGTGTTTCAGTTAGCAGGCAGTCACAGGCCGCGTAATTAAGTGCAGCCCCGGCGTGCAGTCTTCCGCAGTGCTTCCTCTCGTCGAGTGAGCCCACTAGGAAGGTGTGAACCCCACGTGGGTATATATGCTAGAGTGGTGCGTCGAAGGCTTTCCTGCAGCAGTTGTGCCCGTTGTGTCTTCGGGTAAATGCGGGAGCGGGTGGAGCACGGTAGGCGCCCGGCTAGACCAGTCTACCTCGATATGGCCGGACACGTCACAGATAGGTGTTATGGCGGCAATACGATGAAAGGAATCGGCGAGCGTCGAAGAACAAGCTACACTACGAATGCCATGGATCTACTGCATTGAGCCCGCGAAATGGTGCGCAGAGCATGTGGGCGTGCTTGGGCAATAGCCAGCATTGACGCCAGCTCACCACACACGGCAACGAGTGCAGCAGAGTGGGCTGGCAGGCGCAGGATCGGCCGGAAATGAGCAGGTCCGATCTACCTCCGGCTGCTGTGGGCAAACAAATGCGGTGTGCACCAAACCGTCATTAACACTGTCATCACATGTGCAATAACGGTCGCAGCGTCCCGGATGTCTGAAGTGTATTACCACCGGTGGTTTCGGTTTCTTTATGTTTATCTGTTGAGAGCTATATTAGCTAGTTGTAATTGTGCAGAAGTGCCGTTGAAAGGTGCAACACGTATAGAGAAAACCTGCACTTCGGACCTTGCAAACAGCGCTTTCAAGTAGCTTAGGTGAAAGGAAAAAAACATTATTCGCCCAGTGAATATACTGTACAGTGAATATATACAGCAATATAGGTTTCTTTTTTTTTCTGTTCCTTTTTTCTGTTGACATGCGACTACAACCATTACAAAAGCGGATATAAAGACTTTACCGTGTGTGAAAAGCAGCATAGAAATTATTATCGCCATTTTAGCTTAGTTGAATGAATGCTGTTCGATTTTATATGCACCACCCCATATTAGTGATTCCAAGGTACCCAACAGGTAACTGCATCCCCCAATTCTGAAAGTTGTTTCAGAGCCCCCAAAACAATTACTTAAACGATTTAACGACACCAACATAAACAGATACAGTAAGCTTCAATGCACATCCAAAGCCAGTTCAATAATAGGAGCGACAACACCGCAATACTAGAGCTAATACCAGAAAGTTCTTATCCATTCGCCATATGCAGTCGTGTACCCAGTCACTCTGAGTTATTTTGATCACTGAGCGATCGCCTCCATCAGAAGCGATCCGAAAGCGACAGTGGAGTCAATGAAACTGTAACTTATAACACTTCATGTACTTGAGCCGGAAATCTTTTGTGCAAGCAAGCGCAGCATCTGTCACGGGCATATACCGTTACACGCCGCTTCGCGTGTGTCCAAATATGAGTTTCTGCCGCGTATTGAGTCTCCTGTCGCAATCCAGAGTTTTCTAAGGATGTGGATAATGTCAAGAGCTCATGACTCTACCCTCCCCCTCCCCCCCCCTTCCCCCGTATCTACTGAGTGCCAGAAGCGCCACAGCAGTTTAGTGAGATGGTAATCTTAACTGGGATTGATAGCGCTAAAACGACACAAGGACGAGGAAGAACACGGGACGAGCGCTAACTTTCAACAATTGCTTTATTGCAGTAGTAAGCATATATATACTCACTGGGAAAGGCACTGCAAAAAACTCGGAAGGAAAGAAGAAAGGAAAAACAGTCATGCGGCTACTGTGCCAAAAGTGCAAGCTCTTTCTTGGATAAAAGAATAGACGGCGTGCTAACGCAATCATCACATCCTCTAGCTATCTCTGCTGCTTCGACAATTTCCCTCGTTATCTTATTCCTGTGGCGATACACAACAACAGTTTGTTTAAAGAGAGGGTAGCATGGTTCCTTCGCGTCACATTTTCTACAGTGGGCAGCCAGGTGCCCATCTATTGCGGTGCTCTCTACTTTATTATTATGCTCCGCCAGCCGCACGAATCCCAGTTAAGATTACAATGACCCACCAACACGCCCAAATTTCTTCCCTGATAGTGAAATGGCCCGTCAGTAATTGTGGACATGTGCACGTTAGCCTGAGCACTTTCCCCAATGTAACAAATTGAGGGTACTGGAATGCTAAATCCACTTTTGTTTTTATAACTTCTTGCTTTAAACTTATCACACCGAGCAAGGGCATCAAAATCATGCAGCAATTATTCTGCGCCAGATTCATACGGTTGACCGTACACCAGCCTTAATGAATGCAACGAGATACATTGCTTCCGTATCTAAAGAACTACATAATTTATATAAAAGTACTTCATTATGAATCATCCAGCTTCTGTCACGACTAAAGCTGTCGCAACCTTACTGCCGAGTTAGCAAAACAAAGTGGACGTGGGCACCCTGTATGACATTTCCGAGTAGAAATCCTACTCGATAAAACGATTTATTAGCATAAATATCGCGTATCAATGCTGCAATTGTCTAATACTGAGTTGATTTCGATGTGCGAGGCAATAAGAAACATAGTGGGACACCTTGTATATAGATATTATAGAGTGGCTAGCTATACTACTAAGCGTGATCGAAAATATTGAAATTAATTTGACATCGCTATTCCTTAATTTCCTTAGCATCAGATGGCAGCTTTGCCCTTTCAAATGGCTCCGAAACACCTCCACCGACGTGCCCGTTTTTTGTTCTTTTTTTTCTGTTTCTCCGCAATGCATCACCTTTCGTCATTGAGAGTGCGCTCGATCAGGCCAGGCAGCACACGCCACTCCCTTGATGCTTTGGCCAGTCATGCGAAGCCGCATTGCACCGTCATTTTAGTTTTCGCCGATCCGAGCCTGGTAAGCAAGCTCTACTGAACCATTGATTCACGAACCCACCCATGGTGGCTTTCATATTCGATAACGCGATCAGCCCACAGCCTGACGCCACAGAGGCGGCGAAGACTACGAAGGACTGAAACGCAGAAAATACTGAACGTGGCTGGTCGCACAGTGCCTTTAGCCCCATCAGATTAGCACGCTCGTATCCACACATTGACAAAACAAGTATAATAGAGAAAGAGAGAGAGAAAGAACAAAAGACAGGGAGGTCAAGACAGTCGTGTGGTTTGCTGCCTTGCTCCGGGAAAGCGAGTGAATGAAGGATGAATTGAACCCGCAGTACTTTCTAATCCTGAAGTAAGCCTGCAGTTCATTAAAAATGAGCCTAGCGGCGCACGCGAACGATGCAGTTCAGACCGTTTAGAATGCTTGAGCCGAAACGTGAAGTGCCAGAGAGGACTAAGTGAAGCTCAAGGACGACGGTGCCGGCTGTTCTCTTGCAGACGAACTAGTGCGAGGCGTAAATTTGTAAATGTGCGCATTATCTTGTATTTTATTGTATCGTAATTGTTGTACGTTCTTCCCATTTCCCTTTCTTTATCCATTCTTCTCTTACTTCAGTCTGTCATCCTGTCTCCCGAGTATTCTCTTCAGCCATCCCTCCAGAGGCATATATGTACACGTCTTGTGCTAAAAACATTGGGTGTGGGCAGCAGGACTTTTTCATCTTTTATTTCTTTTTTACTTGTTGACAACCAAGGATATAAAGGAATGACAGCACGCGACGACACTGCACGTGACCGCGATCTTACATGTGGTCTTAATGTACGTGCTGAGCTCAGCACTATGCTTCCTTGAACTATGTGGACGTCGTACGTGAATGTACTCTCTTCATTTCTTTTTATTCCCTTAGATAATTTTTCAATTTTGTTCCATTATTTTGTTAGCGCGTACTGCTCCTTCACTGAACACTACCACGTTTTATTGCAGTGATCATTAGGGGCCGAATTCCAAAAACCTTTTCGTTCGTAAGCGATCTTTGCCATTGGCCGGGCGCCATCCAACATCAGTATTGACTGGACTTTGCTCTTATATCGGCAATTATAGCGCAAGAGTTTTTGTGAATAGAGGAGCAATTTGTGTTCTTATTAACGTGACGCATACTTTGCCTCAGTCCTGCACTTTGCGAGTATAGCTGCTGCTGTGGCATATTTTATCTGCTGAGATCTGCGCGCCGCTGGATGGCGTAGCATGTTGAGAAAGCTGGCTTTTGCGAGCACATACTCGCAAAAGGAGGAGGCGTGTGCCTGCTGCAGCAAAACATCCAGGGTCGAATCAGCACGTCGTAATATAATGCAAAGATATTCACCCAGCCTCCCATGGCGAACGTAACACGTTCTAGAGGCTGATGGAAGCATTAACTGGTCAGCAGTAGAGATAAGCAAGAGGCGTTAAGTTATTGGTGGGAAAAAAAGCAGGGACTCGATGACGCCGGGTCGTTACAGACATAGGTAACTTCACAAATAAATATAAAGAACAGATGGGAAAAAATGCCACACTGCATCATGAACATTAAAACCTGATTAGCTCACGCCGGCTAGGTGACTATTTGTCGCCACCCCGTTTCAAAGGGAATGATGCCATCATAAATCAACGTCATCAGCAGCAGCAACATGTGCGCGGACAGCGGCGACGGCGTGGTTTTGCGAAGTTAAGTAATCCTCTCGAACCGCGGCTCTGCGAGGGCGTCGGACGTTGCAATGCTCTCCAACGCACTGCGCTGCATGGAGTTGGTTGTAACAAGAGAAACACAGAATACATCAGTGCTACGTACTTAAGCTAAACTATCAAGTTTGCATCCGTAAATTTGCCGCTGAGAAACCAATACTGCAAGGAATACGCGAGTTCCTAACAAGAAAAAAAAGGGGAAAAAAAGAACCTTCACCTGCTGTCTAATGCAGAAAGTTTTAATTAGGTACAGCAAAGACTTCCTGATTGTCCCGACACAGTTTATCAGACAAATGTACATTGGAAATACTTACTCCCTCGTTATTACCCGTTACATAAGACGGGCTCACTGAGACGCAAGCCACATATATTGTTCCCGGTAATGCGAGCGGCATGTAGACATATTCAATAACTGTGTTACGCGAGCGAAACGAAAGCTTCTGTAAGCGTTTCTTGCTAGCGCAGATCGATTAACGTGGAAAGAGTGCAACGAGCACCAACACAGAGTCCAATAATCAAAAACAAAGATCTCGGTCAAGCGCTTTTTTTTTCTTCCTCTTTTTTCTTCCAGGCCCCGGTTTTCTTACGGCGAACTCCTCGGCGGTCGTTATAGCAGCTGCAATTTTCCAGAGCTAGGCGGCCTAAACTTATTGCAATCTCCTGAATCGAACGTACGCGCTGTTATGCTCAGAAAAAAAAAAGCTACCCTTTCTCTGTACGGCCGCCTCGCCTTCTCCGCGCTTTATCTGTCTCCTGCCGAAGTAAAAGAATACATTCAGGCATAAGCAACCAGGCTACGACGCTTTCTCATTTTTACCTTTTCTTTTTCTTCTTACTTCACGCAGCGCGTTGCATAACAAGATGTCTGGAGTCCCATAACGGTCGTGTAACGCCCCGTTTGTTTTCTTTTTTTTTTTTTCTAGAAGCATCATTCTTGCACGAAAAGAAAAGCAAAGGTGGCCGCAGCTCCCACATGCGCTAGAAACACTGGTTGATTCCAGCATGCGTGATATGAACGAAATCATCTCAAGAGGAAAGAATTGCTGAAAAGTATTGGTAAAACAAAAATTACACTAAGGTACGCGATTCCGCGTAGACTAATTTTAGGATATGAGCGATATTGTTCCCCCTGTGGGTGGGGATGAATTAGTCTACGAGCTAGCATTTGCTAATTAACTTTTGAGATGTTCCATTTTCTACACTATACGCCCTAATGAGAAGTCACGGACGGGCTAGCCCGGTGGTTTCATTGTGAGAAGTGTCTCAAATTACATTACTTTGCTGCTTGCTGAAAAAGGACCGTAATCCCTTAACTTGTTGAGATAAAAATCACACAACGATTAGGAGTGTATAACGCGAATGTTTCAGCGTTAGCTGTGGTGCGTTCTCGCTCCCGGTCTCGAGCTCACCGAATCGCTTCAGGGTCTGAAGGTCCAGTTTCCTCCATGACAATTACGTGTAAAGGATGTTTTATAGCGTCCTGGTTTAAACTACTACGCTCCTCTCCGATGTTTAAGTGCTCGCCGGCTTCCTAAGCATGTACTGGAGCAGCCGGCGCTCCCGTAAACACCATCTTGTTAATGCGCAGCGGCGGAAAACGCGCGCGCCACCACTGACTCACGAAGGGAAAGGCAAGGCGAGAACACAGTGTGGCAAAATTTACACGATACTGCGGGCAGAATCAGTGCGTTCCGCAGCCACGCGTAGAGTTACTGTATGGGAAACTAGCGCTGGAGTTTGATGATGATGATGATGATGATGATGATGATGATGATGATGATGATGATGATGATGATTTATCGGCATCGCCTTTGAGACGGGGCGGTGACAAATGGTCACCTAGCCTGCTTCATTTAACCAAGCGTAGGAGTGTTTCGAACTGACACGCAACGCGCCCTTGCAGACATCACGCGCATTATTAACCTAACCTAACTGCTAGTACTTGTCGCTGACTGCCGGGTACAGCCCGACAGGCCTTCATGGCTTGGGCTGACCGGTTATTGAATTTGTACTATTTTCATGAAATAAAGGATATTATTATTATTATTATTATTATTATTATTATTATTATTTTATTATTATTATTATTATTATTATTATTATTATTATTATTATTATTATTATTATTATTATTATTATTATTATTATTATTATTATTATTCCGCCATACAAATGCCAACGACAAGACACTGAGGAACAAGCTAAAAAAAAGCTAACGTTTTAAAAATGGTTAGGCGGGAGGTAAGTTCACTCTCATCTGGTCACCAGAGGAGAGTGAACTTGCACGTGAGGTTTGTCAGACGCACCAAACAAGAACATTATGACATAGTGGCGTAGTTTCGCGGTATGCCAGCGCACGCGCCTATTTTACTGTAAAAAAATGGAAAAAGAAAAGAGGAAAAGCCCCACGCACACCTTAAAACATGGGCGCGTTAGAGGGATGCGGCTGTATTCGCATGAAGGTTGTTGTGCGCGTCCTGCACCCAGGCGCATTCCGGCGTTCCGACAGAAACGACAGCGTCATGCCACGAGCACTGCTAATGAGTCCCAGGCGAGTGCTGCGCTGGTGGACGCTCAGGGGAAAAAAAAAATGGTGCTTTAGCACGTGGCCTAACGTACAGGTGCCAAGTGTACGCGACAACCGTAAGACGCCTCTCTGTATGTGCCTTGTCGCCACTACGCAATTTGTTGTCATTCATCAAGCACTAAAACAAGACAAGTCACAAACTATTGCCCAGCCCTTCCCAAATCACCTGCACTTCCCCTGCCGAAAAAATGGGGGCAAGCGAAGCTTGTGCTCTGTAGCTGACCTTCCTGGTGATTTTCATTCTTTCTTTCTCTTTATTTCTCTCATTCTTTCTTTCTCTCTTTCTTTCCTTCTCTCTATTAACACGAAAGTGTTTTATGCCGGGGTCCACCAAGACTTCACTGACGTATTTCCGTCACGGAAATACGTCAGCTTACAATGTACACGAACATAATACAAAGAAAGAAACCAGAAGAAAAAGTTCCACAAACATGCAAAATTTGGAAATCGAACCCACGACCTCTCGGGTCCGCGACGATAGATCGCCGAGCGTTTAACCCATTGCGCCACAAACGCATTTGCAGAGAGCTACACAGACGCGCCTTATATATCTAACACTCCTCCGTGTACCCGCGCTCTTGCTCGGGGTGGTGCCGCCGCCTACGAGCAGAAAAGAGAAGTACTGCATTATGACACTAACGCGCACCGACAGTGAACGCTTCGGTGGTCTCAGCACTACGACGCCTCGATGCCAGCATTCGAAGGGACGCTGGCATCAAGAAGCACTACCAACGCCACCTAGGTGGCGTTCACCGTACTCAGCACAGCGGAGCGTGGCCTCCGCAATTAGCTCTGAAAATGTTTCTGAAGTTGATCGCGGAGGCTGCAATTACGACGCGCTGTACGCGCTGATTCGACTCGGTGACGATTCAGTTACGTGCTTTGTCTTGCGCGTTGTATTAGTGTGTCAGTTACGTGCTTCGTCTTTCGCGTTGTGCTAGCGTGTGCAGCGTAGTGCAGCTTCCATATGCACGACGGTTGCTCATGGTCATCGACGTTGGTAGTCGTGCTGGAGGAGACGTGCCACCAGGCGTCAGCGTGGGTGCATCAACGCCTAAGGGCGCTTTAGCCACAAAACACCAATAGACATTATATATCAATGTGCAATAAACATTACACTACTTCTGTGAAGACACGTTTCACTTTCGTGTTCTATACCGATTCCTATATAAGAGGGATCAACCACATTTTTTAACACGAAAGTGTTTTATTCCGGGGTCCACCAAGACTTCACTGACGTATTTCCGTCACGGAAATACGTCATAGAACATAATACAAAGAAAGAAACCAGAAGAAAAAGTTCCACAAACATGCAAAATTTGGGAATCGAACCCACGACCTCTCGGTCCGCGACGATAGATCGCCGAGCGTTTAACCCATTGCGCCACAAACGCATTCGCAGAGAGCTACACAGACGCGCCTTATATATCTAACACTCCTCCGTGTACCCGCGCTCTTGCTCGGGGCGGTGCCGCCGCCTACGAGCAGAAAAGAGAAGTACTGCATTATGACACTAAAGCCCGGGATACATGGAGCGAACTTTCTCGACGAACTTCACGCGTCAAGTAACGACGCGGCGACACGACGCAGGATGTTTGCTGTGTTGCAATACATGCGGCGAACGCCGCCGCGCGTTGGCCGCCGTGTTGGCGGCGGTCCCGGCCGCCCGCTTCGAACTGAATTTGGCGTTGGCCTTGTAGAATTCACTTAGTTGGAAGCAAATGACTGCGTAAACGGCTTTCGCTTAGTCTCAGGCCGCTTCGACGACAGAGTATTATGGATAACCTTGAGTAGTTTTCGAGATCGCTTCTCGTTTCGAACGCGTCTAAGCCTAGCGAAAGAAATATCCGATGCCAACGCCATCTATCGGGGAAGTCGGGAGATAGGCATGACGACAGCATGTGGCCTCTGAGATCAGAAGATTTCTGTTGAAGGTTGTTGTAGAGAGCTTGCACTGCTTGTCTGTTTCCTCGCAGATCAGCGGATATGGGATGTACAAATACAACGCGATTCCTGAGAGATCATACTAGGAACTACTCAATCGGTGCAGAGACATGCAGACACGGCAACACCAACGCGATTGCAGACGACGCGAAAAGGCGCGCGCGCGCGAAACACCAGCATGCATTGCGACCGGAACTAGTGCCTCCTGATTGGCTGTCGTCCACCGCTGCGCGCTAGACGCTTCCGGCGGCGGCGTTCGCCCGACGAAAATGTTTGGACAGGCAGATCGGCTGCGGACGGCAAATTTCTTGACGCCGGCCGTCGGACGTTCGCCGCCCGACGAAGTTCTTCGCTCGGACGCCGGTTATTCGCTCCATGTATTCCGGCCTTAACGCGCACCGACAGTGAACGCTTCGGTGGTCTCAGCACTACGACGCCTCGATGCCAGCATTCGAAGGGACGCTGGCATCAAGAAGCACTACCAACGCCACCTAGGTGGCGTTCACCGTACTCAGCACAGCGGAGCGTGGCCTCCGCAATTAGCTCTGAAAATGTTTCTGAAGTTGATCGCGGAGGCTGCAATTACGACGCGCTGTACGCGCTGATTTGACTCGGTGACGATTCAGTTACGTGCTTTGTCTTGCGCGTTGTATTAGTGTGTCAGTTACGTGCTTCGTCTTTCGCGTTGTGCTAGCGTGTGCAGCGTAGTGCAGCTTCCATATGCACGACGGTTGCTCATGGTCATCGACGTTGGTAGTCGTGATGGAGGAGACGTGCCACCAGGCGTCAGCGTGGGTGCATCAACGCCTAAGGGCGCTTTAGCCACAAAACACCAATAGACATTATATATCAATGTGCAATAAACATTACACTACTTCTGTGAAGACACGTTTCACTTTCGTGTTCTATACCGATTCCTATATAAGAGGGATCAACCACATTTTTTTCTCTTTCTTTCTCTCTTTCTATCTTTCTTTTTGTCCCTGGTATGTGTCATTGAGCTTGGACCCTTTCTGCACTATCACCAGGATCGGCCCACTTTTCAGCGTGACACCACCACCACCGCCGACACTTGTGAGCCTATAAACTTCGCATAAAAAAAAGAATGGGGCTACTTTGACTTCACAGTCTCCCGGAAACGTTAGTACAGGGGGCTTACGCACAGAGTCGCAGAAGTTATGCTACACATCTATAGAGTGAGGGCGCGTTCTCGTGTGTTCTGCATTACCGCTCGCGCCTTTCATCGGCCGCGGCCTTCCTATGGCGCACCGTGAGAACGTGCATGGAACTCACTTGTCGCCCCTGGGTGACGATGCGGCGCAAAGTTCGGACTGATTTCGCGTTCGCTTCTTCTTTTTTTTTTTTCTTTTTGCTGAGAGCGAGTGAGAGAGGAAGAAATTGTTCATTTAAATCACCCGGTCCAACGACTTTCAACCCTCATGGCGCGAAAGCTCATTTTTACGATTGCAACAATACCCGCAACTCCATTCACAGTCCGGACACGGGCGCAGCTAGCTCGCAGAGTCTGTCCCAAACGAAGCGAGAGTCGATGAATAAATAACCAAATTCCCGAGTTTTTTGGAGCCCTAATTTCGGGAGGGGAACGGCCGCCGGCTCGTAAAAGGCGCTTCCCCTACTCTAGCTTCGTCTACACACGCGCGAGAGAGTAAAGACAAAGGACCGAGTCGACGTAGCCGCCGGCGCACCGCGGGCGGTGGATGCCCGAGCCGTATTTCTCCTGTCAGAGGCGCGGCGGCCCGCAATGGCGCCCTAATTGGCCCCGTTGCTGCCACTGTAGCATACAGGGCCCGCGGATGGTGCTGGAACGACAGTGAGCATCTCTAAGAGCGCAAGTATAGAGCTCCCCGTGTACCGATACAGCGACGCACATGTGCACCTTGCCATCTAATTTTGTGCCTGAAAAAGAAGAGAGGAGAACAGTTCTTGTAGACACAAAGGATTACACCGAGCAGTGGGCCAGCAGCATATACAGCAACTATAGGCCTACCTGCACGCGAGAGCTCCTTTTCGGTGACCAGCGAGTCATCAATTAGACACTCTCATTAGGAACTTGTTTACCACGTTCTAGCTAATGAGTCATTAATGCGCACTTTTCCTTTGGTTTCCTGCGCCCCTCCTTTCTTTCTTTCTCTCTCTGCCTCTCTTTTTTCTCGGTTGAAGTGACGACTTGGTACAGAAATCTTACATGCACAAAATGGGGCATCTAAGGCCGTGCTAAAAGCACATCTGTCCTACATACCGTCGCAGGCATGCCCAGCAGTTTTTTTGTTGAGTTTACTCAAGTGCACTGTCCGATTCTGGTACGACATGTTGCTGTCTAAATCGTCTGTGCAAGAGAGAGAAAGAGAGAGAGAGTGAGTGTGTGTGTGCGTGTGTGCGTGTGTGCGTGCGTGCGTGCGTGCGCGGGTGTATTCCCTTAGACACTGTCGGACATCTGTAATCATCGTTATCATCATTCTCATCAACAAGTCATGCCAAGGATAAATACATCCGTAAAATACGGCTAAAATGCTATCTGGAAGCTCGCACCACCCCACCCCGCGCCTTTAATTTTTTTTCCCCGGTCTTTGCTCTAACAATGCATCGCTTTTTATTCTTCCTTGTTAATACCACATGTGCCGCTAGTTTCGTTGTTTGACATCGACTGATTTCTGTTCAAGCATTTTATTATTATATTTTTTATGCTCGCATCCTCACTATGCAGTTGTTTGGAACGTGGCGCTGTTGACCGGCGTTTTTGCAGCGCCGCCTGGGCAGTGCAACCGGACTTTTGGGCTAGCTATAATTGCCGTTACTTTGCAATTTAAGCGATGGTGTGCCTCTCTCTCTCCATCCGTCCGTGTTTGCTAGCTTGTTTGTCTGTTTTTTGTTCGTTTGTTTGTTTTTGCAGTTGCAAAGCTCTGTGTAAAGCTACAATGGTTCTATGAAGTCCGATTTCTGTTGGAACGGTTTCAACTGGCCAAGTCAAATAATTCTGCAGAAGGGTTACTGTACAGACGTATTCCTCATCCTGTAAAGACAAGTGTCACAGTGAAATTCAAGGTTTCGGCACGTCGTAACGCACGCAATGGACTGAAAAATAAATAACAAAAAAGAAAACAAATAAGAAGAGATGCGCGTGTCGACTGGGCAAGATTTTTGTCCTTTCGACGCCTAACGAAGTTGTCGCCGTGTGTTTGGGACAACAACATGTCTCTCACAGTCACTTCACTGGCCTATATTGTTGCGTCGTCGATGGCGCTAAGGGGGGGGGGGGGGGGGGGGGGTAGGACAGCGGAGGATGAACGCCTCCGTCTCCTGGGAGAAGCTACTTTTGTTTTCCACGTCGGTACCCCATCGTCGGGCGCTAACCTCAGAAAGAAAAGCGGGCGCAGACTGAGCGGAAGCGTGTACATAATAACGCGAATCGCTGGCTGCCACGCAACGCGAGCAAGAAAAACAAGAAAGGAAAAAATAAAGGGCTACCACGCCCACAGTTCTTGCTCGGCTGCGACCACATCTCACTGGGCCAGACACGCACGCAAATGAAACAAAAAGCGTGGCGGGCATACGCGGGTAGCGGGAGGCGAAAAAGAAAAAAGGAAAAGAGGGGTATAAAGCACGGCCACAACTGGGTGAAGACGTGTCGCCTGGATACCCAAACGGTACGCCTACGCGACTGACCATCCGTACGGCGATAAAAGAGAGCAACCAAAAATAAGGGGCACGCATCAGAGGGGCGGAGGCAGCGTAGTGGGTCGCAACAGAGACAGGCCAGGGCCCAACCTTGCACCTCGATCACACGTATACACGAGAGCGCTCGACGAAAGAAAAATTCTGAGCGAAGCAACGGACGTGCCCCGTTCAGTACACAAATGCGACGTAATGAGTTGCTCCTCTAAACACACCCCGCATTGCTATTTCCTTTTAAATTTTATTTTCCCCTCTCTCTCTCTCTAACGTGTACACCCCTCTAAGCGTGCCTCGTGACGCGTCAACCTACCATGTCAAATAAGTAAAGGAAGGAGAGACAAAAAACGTGCCCAACGAGAAGCAAAAGGAAATACGAGCGCAGGAAAGCATCTAAGTGCGATGCAGGCGCAGGGCCATAATCTCGCATCGGGTAATGCACCTCGGCGGCATGCAGGCCTGTTGCCGCGCGTCCATTATATTATACTATCGATTAGTCAGACGGTCGCAGGTAGTATTTAAGTTTCTTGCGCCCGTGTGTCCCGACGGTGACACGTGTGCCGGAACGCCATTACCCGTGTTGCGCCTCCGTATACGATCAACGCCGCACCGTCGCCAGTTGGTCACTCTTTTTTTTTTCCTTTTTTTTTATCTATATCCCTATCTACCTCATGGCCTTCGGCGCGTCAGTAGTCGCCGCTAGACGCCGTGCCTAACGACATCTTGATGCGCCGACATCGTGGCATGTGCATCGAACGTTGACGTCGCCGGTGCCGGGTTCCCCCTGGCTGCCAGCACACTGGGTTTGGATAACTTGATGAGAGGTTTAATGAAACGCGCTTTCCCGACAAATATTTGGCAAGCCCGCTTCTCTTTCCATTTATTCCCTAATTGACAGCTGCTTTTTAAAACTTTTGGAGAAGGAGGACCAAAAGGTGTGCGTCACGTGACTATCAAATGACATCACTTACTTGTTTGTTTTCTATTTCTTTTGAATTTTGTGGGCGAGGGAGAACAGGGGAGAACACACCTTGTGAATTCCCGTGGTTTCGCGCACCGCAGTCAAAAAGCGATATAATTCGCGTTCTTAGTTTCACGTAAAGTTCAAAGGCCATAGGTCATAAACGGCCATGACAACCTATAACTCTGATGTGTGCAAAGTAATAAATAAATAAATAAATAAACTGTCAGCCCTTCCACGGGAGTGGAGATGGAAGACCAGCGAAGCTGTACTATGGTGGGGATTATGTATTTCCAATTATGACTATTAGGATGTGATGGTGTAATTGGTTATTTGAACTATTAAAGAATGAGAAATATATATGATCCAATGGTTTTCATTTATTTAGTGACCACAGGGATCATGGCCTTATGGTCGCTACGGTACACCGCAATATGGCGTACGGCAAAGGTTGGTACATTCTTCATAAATACGTCAGCAACGCCGCGCGCGTTCGGTGCGAACGCGGACAAAACGCCGCCGCCGTCGACAACAGTTCTGCGCGTTGTCTGTGTGACCGCTGTCAAAACGCTGGCGTGAGCAAGCGCGCCAGCAGCAGCGAACGAAGGTTCGTGCGGTCTATCGCTTCAACGGAAACTGAGCGGCGAAAGCACAGCGCATACAAAGGTAGGAGCCGTGTTGCAGATCGCTTTCAAGATACGGTGCGCGCGACCGCCCGGCGCCGCGCAAAGTACAAGTTGCTCGCAGAGCAGAAGCCTCAACCCTTCCCTCCCGCGCTGCCTTCCCGCTGTCCTCCTTTCGCTTGAGAGATTGAGTCGTCAGTTCCCCTGGCGCCCGGTCGCAAGATACGCATTTGGTGCTGCAGCTAAACGTCGCCTCCCCTCCCTCCCTCCCGTCCCCCCACGGCCTTTCGCGCTACGGAAGAAGTGGCGTTTGCTCTCCGCCGTGCGTTCGCTCCGCGTGAAAGCGCGCGTCCCTCACGCGCTTTCACTCGCTCATACAGCATACGGCCAATCAGAGTTTTTTTTTCTACATCCGGACGCGACCATCGAAGACAGAGCCCTTAACAGCTTCGCTGTAAAACGAGGAACAAGGATATCTCGGGCAGCCTGCAAGGAGATCCAAACATGACGTGTCTGCAAATGCTTGAAGATGGTGTACGCCAGATGTGGGACTATATTGAAGGGCCAACCGCATGCACGCGATATTCAAGCGACAGCGACAAGCGACGCGACAGGCACACCTTGTCGCGCTGTCGTTACGCGGCGTGGAGCAACCACATGAACGCGACATCGCGAAAAAGAGTAGTGACGGATTTACATTGTTGTGCGAATAAATGTTATCGTGCGCGCGTAAAGAAATCGCAATTTTATCAAAAGGTCAACGTTTTATCTAGATCTAGCTAAAATATGCTATCATCCATCCCCAGTGGAAATCCGTCTCATGCCGTCAGCGTAAAATGCCGTGGCGCCCTCTGTTGAGTAAAACTTAAAACACTTTCTCGGCTCTCGGTGGCGTCTCAGGCCTAACAGCGTCAAAACAAACAACCGATCTTAATAATAACGACAAGAGGGCGCCGATACTTAGTCCTCAGCTAGCAATGAGGTGAAGCGATGACTGACTGTACTATTTATTTTTTGCTGTCACAGCAGAGAGCAAGAGCGAATTCAGATCGAAGCGGGCAGAATGATTGCTGCCATGTTATTGCACAATCGCTGTCCCCAGCGGATGTCGTCACGCTGACTTCCGGGCAACAAGCGATATTTTCTGGCTGGCCAGAAACCGGCGACGCGACCAGCGACAGCGACGGATCGCCCTCCGCGACGGCAAAACCTATCGCTTGTCGCCGTCGCTTGTCGCTGTCGCTCGAAAATCGCGTGCATGCGGTTGCGCCTTTACGAAGGAATTAACGCACATTAAAAGCCGGATCATGAGCACTTGTCAATCGCAATAGACACTAGAATAGGCCGATCGCGAAGTGTTCTTACGTGCGACCAGCTCTTTGAATTGCAAATAGGGAAGGGGCTTCTATATAGGAGCTGTTTGTGGCTAATCAGCGCTCGCTCCATCATCTCGTTCGCTATAATGATTGGGCGGCGCACGGCCTTGTGAGTTATTATTACATGCGAGCAATTTGCGAATACGTCTCCGTATCTTAGTGCATCCTTTAACGAAGCGTCTTACCGATCATCTTCTTGGGGACATGAGGACGAATTCACATTAAAAAATAAAACTTTTTATTCGGGAGAACTCGCTATCATTAGGCAGCCGCTTTCGCTAATAATATCTTCGGTAACGCGATTCACTGAAGCTCATTCTTACAACCCGCTCTAGGGAACGAAATGCTTTGTGAATGCAGTCACTGATTACTGGGCCTATACGTGATCTTTCAGCTACTATGTGTGTACGGAGACAAAGTGTATGGATCGGCGTTATTTCATAACACTGCTAGAGCTCACAGGGCTCGAGTGAATGAAAAACTAAATGGAAGTGAATTATTGGAGCAAAAGTTATTTTTTCTCATGACATCGTTGAAAAAATAAGTGAGGTTTTCTGGGTTACAGAAAAATAGTGCGCTTTCGCTGAACAGTCGCAGGAAGTAAAAGTTGGAGCATGAGCACCGATGTAGATAAGCGATGAAACGCGGACGGATCGCCCAGCGCGACTTGTTTAGGGGGGACAAGCCAACGTTATGTCCGATTCCTCTGCAGTGAACGTCAAACCACGATGCTTTTTATAGTGGTCGCATTTCTGTCTAGGCCACTTAATGAACGAAATCATTTCGTTCACATAGTGCCAACCGTGTTCCCTTTCTGCCTAGGCATATGTGCATGCAACAAATATCGCGTGCTGCGACTTGAAATGCGCTACAACCGATAGCCAAGGCAGCTGTACTCGCCCGTCTTGACACCAGGGCCCGTATTCACAACACGCTCTTACGTTGAAACGGGTCGTAAGAGCAAATTCCAGTCAATCCTGGTGCTCGACATGTTATTAGCGAAGAAGGCCGGCCAATGGCAAAGAACACTGAATAACGAAAAGCTTTGGGAATTTGGCCCCAGGTTAGACTCGCGGCTTCCCCTTGCTCCGGCGCCAACGCAGCGACGGATCGAAGGCCACAGAATGGCTCCGCATGGCACCGCCCGCCAGTCACGTAGGTTTGTTTTCCCACAAGTGCCTGGGACAGCGCGTGCGGCGCCAATCGAGTTCGAAAGCGTGCGCCTATATAGACCCAAACAGATTTGCGCGCACACCTCTTGAAATTAGATGAACGATTCCTCCTCTATTTCGGCATCTAAGTAGTGACACTGAGGTAATATGACGCGAGCTTAGTTTTTACGTTCTCAAACCTCTTTGAGGTGTCATCCGATTCGCCATTAGCCGGTTCAAGCCATAAATAGAATCCTTCAGTGTCTAATACGTTTCGCGCCAATGCAGTCAACTTAGATATGTCGATGTACTTGTAGTTGACAGAGACTTCTGTTCTTCAGACACTCGCCCCTGCTTTTGGCCGCATAAGAACAAATACACCACTAGCAAATCGACCATTCTCATCGCAGGGCTGCGCACGATCTACTTTCCACGCCACAAATCTCCAAACCTGATGAGCCTCTCAGGACCAGAGCTGCCGAGCTTGGCACCGGGGTCCAGCCCACAGCGGCGCTCGATGAGTGCAGTTTCGCTGCGGCGAGGCACTTGCGCGCTGTATTTAATAAATTCCCAAGCTCCGCGAGTTTATGAATTTTAATGGCAGCTCGCCGAAAAAGGGGAAGGAAATAAAACACAAGACGAAAGGCCTTTCATTGATTCCTAACAGCGGGAAACGGTCTCCGCTGTCTTAGTAATGACGCAGTGCGTACGATTATTCAGGCGTGTTCGAGAGCGGCTTTGGACAAGACGGCAGCCTCATAGGTGACGAAGAAGTGCAAGTTTGCGCCTTTTAATGTAATTGCGCTGGTGCGCGCATAATGTTAGGGGCAGAACAACAACACTTGACAGAGACCAGCGAAAGAACGCAAGGGCTCCTTTGATGTTACCGCCGCTCAATGTAAAGCTGTCAGCAGAGAAGGGAATAATTGGTATTACTATATAGTGTGGTTCTTGATGCCCGGCGCATGTGGAAGAGTAGCGGCATATACAACGACCACAGGACAGCTGCTTGGTACTGGCCACTTTGGGAATAGAACCATCGAAGAAAATTTTTCAATGGCTCCTTACGCAGAACCGCGTACAGCCGCCGTCAGAGTATTTCGGAGCACGCAAAATGAGAATAAGTTAAGTTTTTTCGCAACTTCATCACAAAGTGTGAAATCTAAGCCAGAAATGTGATGATTGTACGCACAAGTATCAACTATACTTTTCGGTTGAAGGACCTACGTGCTACATAAAAGTGTTTTTCCGAGCGTGAAAGAAGCCCGCGAACACACGCAAAAGTGGTGCGCGACTGGCTGCTCGAGGCACTTTGCGTGTATTCGTGGGCTTATTTCACGCTCGGAAAGACACTTTTATGTAGCAAGTATTGAGCAACAGAAAGCTGTATCGGGAGTTTTTCATGTTACTCTACAATTTTCTCATTGACACTTTTCATCTAATTATATTACTTGAGAAGTTGATTAATTAATTAAGAATAATTATGTAATTAGGCGGAATGCAAGAAATAATAATAATCTGAGTATCTGCAAGCGACGGCAAACAACATTATACTATTTGGTTCTGTCCAGATATACGTGGCATTTGCATATCTTCAAATCTTGGTGCACGATAGTTGGGACACCCTGTATATAAGTGAGCATGTAAGGCAAGCGCGTCCAATTGTAATGACAAAAAAGAAACAAAGAAAGAAAGGAACGCTCACTTTTTCACAAACCTCACAGGTTGCCGAAAAAGGCAGCGGCGCGTTCTCTCCGCGGAAGCTGACAGCTGTCGAGCTGCATTGAGTCTTGGAAAACGTCTTAGGCAAATGGTCTGTAACTCGGGCGCAGATGCGAGTTCAGAGTGACGCAGATGATCACCAAATGGGCGAAGACGTCGGAAACTGGCACTTCCCCAAAGGCTATCGAGGCCTAAGCGACCACCTGAAAGGGTCATAAATAATGCAACCGCCCGCCAGTAACTCTAGCCCCAACAAATCGCGCGATAGGCACGCGCTATAAGCGCGAGCCAGAATCAATAAGATAAGCGCACTTCATAGTGTCCTCTCTTGTTGTTGTTTTTTTTTGCATTGTTTTTGTTGCTTTTGTTTTTCTGTCCTTGCTAGGGCATGCGAGCAGTACACAAGGGCAGTTCTGGCGATCCAAGATATCATGTTTTTTGAGAGAGCATGGTAAACCCCCTACAGACACCCGCTTATTGGGTTTTGCAGCACGAAACTCGCGAGTACATGCGCGTCACCATATTTTTATGCGCATTTCAATAGGGCCGAGAACATCCGTTATACAGCGCGAGCAGAAGCGCCAATACCACTTTCACTGCGCGCAGCCATATGGTTCCCTAAAGCAATTGCAGCTGCTGCCTGAATACAGAAATGGAACACCTGCGGCCGGACGCGCCCGTGTAAGTGCTTTCAGCACGCAATGCAGTGCTGACGAAAAAGTGCGCGCCGGTTGCGGACATCATTATTCGGGTCTATTCGATATCCACCCGTCGCTATAGGTCGCGCTGTTTCTTTGGTGAGAACTGTGCCGCCCGTCCGCCCCCAGCGTGTTGTGGCCCTGTATACGGAGCCAGCTTCTACGGGTTTGTCAGCGCGAGTGAAGATGCTGTCGCGGAGAGAAAATAAATGACCACAAAGCGAGCGTGGTTCAACAAATGTGCCAACATTCTGCCAGTCGTATAAGGCGAAGCTAGAGCGAGCGTGTCGGCTTCCGGGATTCACACGGCCTCTCGTATTCTCGGACCTCAGTCTGACCGTCAACTTCAGCAACGCGGCGCCCTGCATGTTGGCTACTAAGGGCTTCTTTCAGAAAACTGGAATTTTAGGCCTCTATTCTTGACGTCTTCAACAGCGGCAAAATAATGACATTTAGAATGAGTTTCGGCATAGTACATGGAATGTTTTACGTGCACATTTTATGCTTCGGTCCTCCGCAACGGTAAAAAAAGTTCTGGCGTATTACGTGCTAAAACCACGATCTGATTATGAGGCACGCCGTAGGGGTTGGGGGGGGGGGGGGGGGGGGGGGGGCGGTCTCCGCATTAATTTTGACCACCTGGATTCCTTTAACGTACACCTAACGTACGGCGCACGAGCGTTTTTGCATTCCGCCCCCATCGGAATGCGGCCCCTGCAGCGGACGGGATTGAATCCGCGACCTCGAGCTCAGCAGCGTATAGTGCCATAACCTGTGGGCTACCGCGGCGGGACAACGTGACGTCATGCATGTGCACCATTGCTTGTTCTATACATACGTGGTCATGTACTACATGTAAGCAGACGCGTTTGCGATATGTACGACACTTCGTAAAAGCCGTCGTCTTGTAGCCGAAGAATGACAGCTCTCCTTGTTGGAGTTGCGGTCAGCAGCCTTCGCCCGCTACAACTCCAGTGTCGGTGCAGGCGAACGTCGGCGAGCGCTATGCCGACTCATTGATACTGGCGCGATACCGCGACGATAGAGGTGGCATTATGCGAGTCACTTTTCGCACTCTAATTTTTTTAAGGACAAACGTGTTATTATGTATGAGAAAGTCGTTATTTCTTCTTCTTCTCCTTCTTCTTCTTCTTCTTCTTCTTCTTATTATTATTATTATTATTATTATTATTATTATTATTATTATTATTATTATTATTATTATTATTATTATTATTATTATTATTATTATTATTAGTCAAGCCCCATGCATGGCGGAAAGCAACGCAACGCAGACAGGAGAGGTAATAAGAGGATTTAACTTGTAGTTTCGTAAATGCGCGTATACTTAGGATTATACAGTATAACATCATATTCCGTAGTGTTTAGACGCAACCAAGGGCGGAATAAGATGAACCAACTAGCCCAGCAACAAGTCCTGATAAGTGTAACATCAGTTGTTAGTCCCGCACTATCCTTGTCCACTTCACGCTTTTTTGTTTTTTTGTTTTTTTTTTTTCATTTTCCACTCGGCTGACTGTACTCGTAGAATCATGAACCCACTAGCCCAGCTGCAAGCTCTTTTAACCTCCTAGACGCATCTTCCGCGGGCCTTGTTCTCATCCCTACCGCATCCACGCCCACAGCACTTTCGGTGCTCTCTTCGCACCTCACTTTCAGAATTGGAGCGTAGAAAGGTGAAAAACTGTTAACAAATATCTCAATAAAGGCTGGCAGTTTATAAATCGCGTCAATTGCTTTAGCCTCCCGCAGCTACTCTTTGCAAGACTGTTCAACCATCTGATGTGCCCCCCGCTGAAACCAGGGCATGAGCCCTCAATTCTTCGACACTGCATCAGGCTAACAACACGACACGACAATCATCCATTGCAGGCTATTTTCCTACAAAAGACTAGACGAATATCGCGCTGTCATCACCAGTCTATTATTTCTCAGCAATGTCAATCACCTCGCCCGGACTTACATTTTCTGCGTTGGCATTTAATCATCACTTCTGTGGCTCTGACCATCCCAGGGATTGATAAACAATCAACAACGTATCCACTAGGAGCTAAATTCATGATGCTCCTGCTCATGAGTCGATTGTAAGACGGCCACACGTTCGTGTTTGCTGATGGATCTACAACAAATACCATATAGCTCCACGCCTGCTTTTTACATCTCGACACACAATGAAAGTAGAAGTTATTGTTTGTTGCACAAGACGTCATCTGTACCTCGGCAGAACTATGTGAAATTCTCCAGACAACGAGATACATGATACAATGAATTACATAACCAATGGGCTATATATTTTGACTCGGAAGTTATTGGGTCAATATTGTTTTTATGCCGATTCCTGCCCGCTATCGTACACGGTCGCTAAGACTTTGTCCATCGCTTCGTTCTGCGGTCATCGAGTTCAATTTCCATGGACCTCTAGTGAGATCGGTATAACTGGAAACGAGGTAACCGATCGACTGGCGGCTGGTGCTCACTCCTTGAACGTGATGACCAGTCTGTAATTCGCCCAATTTGACGACAAAGGTACTCTGTGTAAGCTGCGTAGGACACTGTCCCAATATAAGTGGTTCAACGAGCAAACCAAGACATCATTGCTTTATCGAGTAGCCTTTACTATATACGGTTTTTTGTAGAGATCATAATTGACCGTACATTGGATACAACTGAACGTGGCCTACACACCTCGCTTTTTGCACCGCGTGGGAAAGGACAAAACCTCCAAAGTGCACCTACTGTGACACGCCAGCCCCTTCCGTGGAGTACTTTCCCTTAGGTACTGTTCTCTCGGACCGGGATAGTCCAGATGGAGGACGGAGCCGAAGAGAGGGCTCCAGGCGATGCAGACGTGTGTGCTAAACACTTGGTGTGTTCCATAAGGACTGTGTGGCGTCATTTGCAAACACGCGAAGTATCACTCCTGCATCTGTTCTTGACAACGAGATGGGTTCCTGCACGCCCCCTTCATGAGCAGATCGAAAAGATTCGTCGGCATGCCAATCGCCCATTCGGCCATAGTGGCTCGGAAGCCACTGAAACGTGACGTCGTGTCCTTGCTCAACGAGCCCATTATCGCGATAAATGAAGTCGCTTGGACAGACGTGATTTTTTCCATAACAAAAGTACGTGGTCTATGGTCATTCCCTGATAAACAGAGATGTGCTTTGACATCCCTACGGGACTTCCTTGTAGACGGTAAGCTAATTAATTCGATTTGATTTGTAGATTCGTATGAACTCTACGTATATTGAGTGTTAGATGCCAGAACTGCTACAACAATGATGTTCGTGTGTTGCGCCTATAATAGTGTTTTTATTGCACAGTGGACATGAACTTTTACTTAACACGCGTGCATATGGGACGCTTCTTTATTTATTAATTTTTGTTGTTGTCTTGTCTATCTTTTTTTTTACATTTACGTTTGTGGTATGTGTGCGTATTTATGGAGAAATGTACAGTTTCAATTTTTTAACTGAGTATTGGGATACAGCCGACTCTGATGTCGCCTAGCTTGTCATTTGTCTTCAGTTAATAGACAACAAAAAAAAATTATCGTAGCTGCTTAGGCCCCTGGCCCCTTTTGTGTGTTCAAACCTATTTGCATCTTTCTTTAAAAAAAGATCATCCGATGTATACGCAAATAACGTATAAGCCAGCCGTAATAACAAAAAAAAGGAACAGTGCCCACTTGGCCATAAACCAGGAATTGCGGTACTCCGTTAAGAGTTCGTTCCGTCACTGTATAGTAACCGCCGACACACCCTGGAAGATCGTTGTTCTCAGCCCAACTTCCGGAATGTAGTAGCAGCTAACTGTCGTAATAGAGGCTGTCTTGCGTTGGTGAAGTGTTTGCCACGGGGGCAAGTATATACTGACCGTGACGGAAAGTTCGGTTGCCAGTATACAATGTTCAAGCTTCTCTCTCGGCACGCCACTGAGGCTCGTGCGCACGCAAGGGTGGACAAACTTGCGAGGAAACGGCCCTTTGTGTTTTTGTTGTTTTGTTTTCCTTACCGTCAGCCGCCACGGCCTTCAGCGTCTTCGAGACCGAGCGTGCAAGTAACAGTCATCACGAGCGACGCTACACGCACCGTCGCTGGCAAACGCCGAGGAAACGGGCCGGCGCGCCAAGATCCGGGCCTTCTCCTAACGAGCGGCACTTTCTCTTCGCAGGACCGGCGAAGAAAGCTGCGCTAACTAGGCTGAGCGCGGAGCTGATGTGCCGTGGCGCACCGAGCGGCGAACGAGAGCTTGCCGTGGTCGTTAAAACGTGTACGCAGTATATATAAGTTGTGGGAAGGCGCGCACACGGCGTGAAGCTCGACGGTGTGCTTCCAGAAAACAAAATAGCGTGTCTTTCTACCGGAAGACAAACAAATGAAAACCAGCGTGTATAACGGTCTAGATCCCACCGGAGATGCTGAACTAGGAAAGCGTACTTTTATGAGTGATATTCTTTACGCCTTCTATATCTCCATTTTCCTCGTGCGATAATGGGCAGCCGGCAGTATATGCTGACTGGCGATAAGGCCTCCTCGCCTATTCGTGACAAATGAAGAACTTCTTTTAAAAAAATTGTCGCTGAACGACCGCAGAATCCTAAATGTTTCATCCGTGCATTGCATGTGCGAGTGCAGTTTGGATTGTTTCTTTCGAAATATTTGCGTGCGTACCGATTGGTAGATTTGCAGCACAAGTGACTTTATTTGTGCCCAGGAGAAAAAGGTCCAGTCACAGCTGTTAATCGAGGAATACCAGTTCAATCGTTGCCTCGGGTCATCAGGAGAGCGCGAGTAAGGTGCCTGCATAAAAAAGGATCTACGGCATTCGTATCCTTTTCCGCCGCCGTCTATCAGTGCAATGCCTGTGGCTCGCAGAAGTGCATATACGAATGTATGCACACACTCACACGCTCATTTTCGCGCCGATCTATGGTCGACAGTCTCAAAGTATGCTTGCTGTGCCGCGTGCCTAACACAAACGTGCATGCTGCAAAGGCACATTCGATCTCGCACTCCCACAACTACACCGCCTCTCTCAACAAATTTTCTAGCCTTCGGTTTTAGCCTTATTCATTTTGTGCTTGGCTACCTCCGTCCACCGTGTAGTAGCAGGCTGAATGATTTCTCTTCTTTTGTTTTCTTTCTTTCTTTCTTTCTTTCTTTCTTTCTTTCTTTCTTTCTTTCTTTCTTTCTTTCTGTTTCTTTTCTTTTCTTTCTTTCTTCTTTTAATCAGAGCGAAATTCCACGACTCCTGCCTCGAAGCACAGGAAATTGCAGGACCTGTGACATGAAGCTCAACGGAGAAAAAAATAGAGAAGGGCTCAAGCCACTATTTACGACATTTAGGGCATTCAGCACGCTGACGTTGGCTGTATGGGACAAAGGAGCGGAACATGCCAGAGAAGTCGTAAACAAACGGTCTCCGTCGCTCTTGATCTTTGTGCTTAAGTTTCTGTTCCCTTTCTTTTTTTCTCCGTTCTTAACGGTCTCCCCGGTCTCCCCGATTCTTGTCTTTTTATATCCACAATACGCCACACGGCTGCTTTACAAACAAGCAATCTGCATTTCTCAGATGTCAAACAGCAGCGCCCTTTTTGCCTGAAATGCAGGAGCCAAATTTGCAAAGCTCCGCAAGCGTTCTTTGCCATTCGCCGGTATCCTTCGCTCATATGTCCAGCGTCAGGATTTGCGAAATTTTTCTCTTACGAACAATTCAACCGTAAAATCTTTTTGTGAATACGGGTTATGGGGTGCCATGTAGGATACCGCGAGTTTCTCACTCGCCTGAGTTTGCTCGACGGCAGTCAGTGAATAAAGGTAGCGCGGAAAGCGCGAAAGCAGCAAACAATGAAATATCGAGATAAAGCTACGTATGTCAACACGGAGCTCACCCTGCGCACGCCGCTTCCTCGTTTCAAACACAGAAGACTGGGCAAGGTTACGCGCCAGCGCCTCTTATTGCTATCAACGCAATATCGCAATACCGCGATACCGTGACTGTCCCACTATCTATCTACACACTCGGCGCAAGCCGCTTGCCAAGCTTTTCTGGGGGGGTGTCACGGGCGCGTCTCCTTTTTCGGAGAGTATCTGTCCATCTACTGTGCTTTAGCGGTACAACGCAAAATGTAATAAATTGCAAATTATTTTAAACCACATTCAGTTCACATCTTGCACATTTTGAAACGCTTATAAACCAAGATAAAGTGCGTAATAAAAACGGATTAGAAAACATTCTTGCTTTAATTAACTTTCCCATGTGATGCACGGGTGGAACGATAAACAAATGAACGAAGGCGCCGACGGTTTGAAAATGTGACTCCTGGGCCAGGCTTCTTTCTTCTATAGCCAGGCCGTGGTTGCGCATAGCTGCCCGCGCGGCTGAACGCATTCGCAGCCAACGTGCGCCGCATGTTGAAGGTGAGCGCAAAGGCTAAGACCCAAGCGAGATGGCTTGTGGCCTCATGTGCGCTGTTTTCTCGCGCGGCTAATGTTGGAGGTACCATAATCTTGAGTTTCGGAGACGCGATAGAGCAAGCGGCAGCACGAAGCGTCCTCTCTCCTCTACTGCTTCTCTTCACCCCGCCAGCGTTGTGACAGCGAGTGCTCGCCGTCATCGAGTGAGATTTTCCCATGTTTGTCTGTGCTCATGTGGCACCATGCTTGTTAATTTAATTAGCAAGCGCGTATTTACTGAAGTTTATACGGCCAATAAAACCACGAACCTTCATACCTCATGTAATTTTCTAATACTTAGGGATCGCTACCAATGCTTCGGCTTTCAAGCCACTGCGACTGAGTGCTTTGATATATATATATATATATATATATATATATATATATATATATATAAATTGCTACGCGCTATGCGGAGCATGGAAGAATGCGCCAAAAAGACGGTGAAGACGACGATCTGGGCAGCGCTCGTGTTGTTGTTCTGCCATCTTGCCAGCCGTCTCTCTCTCAGTGTATATCGCGTAAATATAATTTTCCTATCCCTTTTGCTATCTCATCCCCGTGGCAATATATATATATATATATATACATATATATATATATATATATATATATATATATATATACTGACCCAGTATCGCTGGAATGTACCGCATGGCCTATAGTAAAATACTAACCCTAAAACAACACTGACCACACACAGTTGCTGTATTGTAGCATCCAACCTAAAATATTGTTTTCAGTAAGCCGACATAAAAGTAACGTCCACATAGCGTCCTCGACGATAAATAGATAGAGGTTCCATAGAGGTTCGATGAAAAGATAAATCGGAAATTCAACGTTAACGGAACAAAAACATGCTTCCTGCCGGCTCACAGCGGTACGGTGCAGCATACAACAGGGCGACGACGAAGTATACGGTTATGGCGCTTGCAGGGAAATCCACCAGCTGTCGCGTGTTTATGGCATGCAGTCGCTACGCTCTCTGACCGACAACCATAAATTGCGAGATCTCTGACCATTCTGCGGCACTCACGCATAATACAATGTATACACGAACGTTACTCAGGCGGCACCCTAAGACTAAAGTACACAAGTTAACTGAATGTACGTAGTGTTGGAAAATTAAAAGAAAACGATGAGCTGGCGGACTGGGTGGATGAGGATGACGAGGTGATGGAGGATAGAATCATCAAATCAAACGAAACGCAATGGCGCGAGTAATAGACGCATGCCTTACAGGTATTGAATTAACATGCTATGGAGAACTTATCTGCTACAACTTACTGTGTCTACCACAACATAATAGAGACTGTGCACTGCTTTCAAAACAGGCATGTATTATTCTCACCAAATTGTTACTTCTTTGCGCGAAATTAATACGCAGCAATCTATTAGCCGCCCTAACAGTAAGGTCCGTAGCACAGATGAAACACAAGAAAAGTCACAGGCCTGCGCGGCACACGCAGCACAGTCACAGCGTAAGCTGGTGGAGCGGCTCAAGAGTAGCTTCAATTTCGGCACCACGCACAACAGGGTCTTCGCGGCAAAGTTCTTCGCCTCGTTTTGACGAGAACGATCTGAACTGTCCGCCCGGCGTCGACGGCGAGCTGCGGCTTGTAATGGTCTCTGCACAGCAGTCTGCTGAGCCCGATTATGCCTGGTTGTAGCCGCGCACGTAGCTCTACGATTCGCTTCTTCAGCAGCGGTTCGTACCTTGCGAGGAGACACCATAACGTGTACCGAAGAGGTCTCCAGAATACGTGGCGCACATCTCCCATCCCTTGACCCGTGGCACGGTACGTTGTTGTTGATGATGATGATGATCATCATGATTGTTTATTGGAATCTTCAAAACGGGCTGGTGACAAATAGTCACCTAGCCAGGTCCAGTTACATGCAGCATGCAACTGCTATATGCAACTGCTATATGTCGGGCGCGCTGCGTTTGCAGGTGTCTTAACTAGATGGCGCCACCATACTGGCGGGAGGCTCGGAGCCGCGTTCATTGCGCGCCTCATCTGAATCGCATCTCGTCGTCTGCGCCTGCGCGCCTGCCTCGGGCGCGTTTATAGGGTATTTTTCCGCTGCCTGATAGCGAGCGCTTGCATGGCTCGGTGCCAAAGTATCCGACTCCCGGGCAGCGGGTCCGGGTTCGATCCCGACGGGGAGCGGGTACTTTTTTTTCGCATTTCCGGCGATAGAGGTTACGGTCAGCAGCGGCGGCTGCGGACACCATCGCGAACCGGAACGGCTATTGGAATAAGCCTATAACAGCTTAAACTGTAAAAGGGAATTTGGCGCACGTCTTTACTAGCAAGGCCATTGCGCGTTCGTACAGACGTATTTGTGAACGTGCGAAAAATCAGGCACTAAAACGCACCTTCCACATTTGTGTCACCGCTAATTTTTTTGAAAAAGGGTATTTAGCAGAGATCTTTTTTTTTTCAAGCATTTAGTATGAAATAATGTGATATACACGAGGCGCTGTATAGAGTGGTATCGTGTATATCACATTATTTCACTGCAGCCTCTTTCTCGCATAGTTGTAAATAATGTACAGCAACCCATTATAGCGGGTACTGATCTTCCGCTTATGGAGCTAACTTTAGACCAGAGAATGGAATTTAGCGCAATATGTAATTAGATAAAATAAAGTCCATCGCATTGTTTCCCGAAAAATATAACTCAGCAACGCGCAACTTTCGACTAGTTTGTGAACCATGACTAAGTGTAGCGCACAAGAGAACAACGGACGGGGAACGTTCGCCCCAGTTGTTTCGTTGCCCATACGTTGTTCTGCTGTGCGCTGCACCCAGTCATGTCACGCGAAGAAATTGTTGTGGCATATTGCACGTACCGTAATTGTTTCCTTGCAAAAATAAATGTCGGCTGTTATAATGTATTTATTTGTTTCGCTCTATTCTGTTGTTGTTTTTTTTTCCTCTCATCCTCCACCGCTCATGCCCGACCGATCCTAGTGATAACGTTCGGGTAGCGTCGCACGGAGCATGGCAAGAAAGAAAAATAATTGGAATAGAATCACTATACATTATCCCTGCGATGGGTTACATCAAAAAGGAAAATAATCCGAGCAACACGTTTCGTGCTATAATGGGGAGACAGCACGTCATATTAAACCATACTTGGCAAAGTGCACGGCTGCGTTTTCTGAAATAGTTTGAAATTCTGCTTCGAGAGTTGGAGCTCAAAGAGTAAACACCTCTACTGAAAGAACGAGTGATTTATTGCCATTAGGGACTAACAAAACTAGGCGTTTCGTAAGCGCCTATTGTGTCCGCAATATTCTCCAAAGCGGGATATTTTGCTCTTATTTCTTTGTTGGTTGAGCTTTCACAGTAACCTTCAGAAGGTGGTTTTTGTGATGATACTTGTCGACGTTTCTTGTAAAGAATGATTTACTGCACCTAATGAAAATTTCGTAAGGTGTACGGCAATTGTAAAAACTGCCACATGTTGTTTTGTATATATATATATATATATATTTTTTTTTGGGGGGGGGGGGAGAAACGGAGATGGGGGGGGGGGGGGGGGCACACGGATCGAACGAACAATGCTTCAATGCTTCTCTCCATACATTTTCTCCCCTTTTTTTTTTCTTTTATGTGCACGGCGTGCTGCTGTTCACCGATGTCCTTCTGGGACGTCGTTTTCGTCACCTTATAATTTGACTTTGTAATACGAGCGGACGTGCCCTACCCCCCTCCTTCGTTTTATTTGTTTGTTGTTGTTTGTTAAATGGTCCGCTGGTTTCTCATTCTTGGAAAAGCCAATCGTTTTTGACCACCCATTCCTAGCATCCTAGATTCATTTTCACACATGCCTAATACGCGGCATGAGAAGGTTGCTCCAACTATAGTGTTCTAACGAATCTTTAGCCCACAAGGTGTACAAACTTAGTAAATATAGCATATTGTTTCTGTGATAGCAGAATGTCTCGACAAACCACTCGATATAAAGTTAATGTCTGCTTCCTATTCCACTTGCAGTGCGTGTGCAATCAGAACAACACACCACACTGCAAAACTGGCTTCCCGGTTCAGTGCGCGTGCAACCTGAGCGTGTGAATCGCTATACGCTACACTGTACCCTCTTTGGTGGTCGCCGTATTCATTAGCAGAAAATCCAGGGAGCCTTAACGAACTTTCACAACGTGCAGTCGAAAATCGAGCACGCGTGACAAGTCTTTGCAGGAAATAAATCCTCTTCCGCGCATTTCTCTCACCATTTTCCCGCACTCTAGCACGCAGCGCTTATCCACGCCAACTTGCCTACCTATCCTTCGCAGACATTCCGTAGCATTGTGAACAACAACATTTATTCTTTTTTTTCTCTTTCTTTCTTTCTTTCTTTCTTTCTTTCTTTCTTTTTCTTTTCTTTCTTTCTTTCTTTCTTACCTTCGCTGCGCGGTTAGTGAACGCTACAAACCAAGGCGCCACTGCGCGCCGCCTCACGCCGAGTTTCTTGTGACATGTGGCGTCGACTCTGACACACACGTCACGCTAGACGTTGGCAGGCAGTGAAGGAAAAGACGCTGCGCCGTCAGAAGAAGAAAACCGCGGGCGGGTAACTCTCACCGTCTAGCCTGTTTATAGCCTATTTTAAGAGTACGACTGTGCTATCGTTCCCTGCCTTCCGGTATCGTGTCACTCCAGCCCAAGCAAGAGAGGCACCGCCTGCTAAAGAAGAGCGAAGCAGTTCGCTGTCAGATAACCACGCGAAGAGAAGTCTGTCGCTGGTCTGTCGGGAGCCCGATTCCTGCTGCTTGCTCGCGGCCAATCAGAACACGGCGTAGCCTCTAAGCGAACCCTGAGGCATGGACGGCAAGTACATTTGTCGCTCGATAAGCGCAATGTTCCTAGCCTCCTCGCGAGAGCTGAAAAGCCCGAAGCTACATGAGAAACGGCTGCCGTGAGAAATGTCAAGCTCTTGGCTGCAAACCTTGCGCGTCCAGTCGATAAACGTTTCGGCTGTGGTGTCCCTCGCCGCCACCTGTTGTGAAAGGGAATGCGCCGTCGGCAACTGTAGTGGAATCAGCCACCAGGCCCTTGGCGTTGCGCGAAGCCACTCTCCTGTTCAACACAAAAGTTCGGTACCTATCCCCGTGTAGATGCTTCTTTGCTTCTTTACTGTGCCTTGCTGCTCGCGATTCAAATCGAGTTTTCTCGTTCAGGTGATGTACTAGTAGTAACTCCACCGTCTGCGACCAAACATGCCTGTATTCCAATGGCTGCAATATGTTTCCCCCCCCCCCTTTTTTTTCTTTTCTTTTATGGATGATGTATAATCAGCCTCATGATGGTGAACATAAACAGCCTCATGCTTGGAGCATGAGTTTGCATATGATTTTCGTTTCTTCGTAGTGCCGCATTGGAGCGGAACACCTCACGACTATTGGGCAAACAAATTCTGTGAAATGAGAACGTTCATATAGCCCTGGCAGGATTTCGAGTGATTATGCGCTATACCCAAAACTCGCGCTGGTGCGAAAAAATTGGGCAAGGTTATCCGCGTTATCTGTTTGCATTCCCAACGCACAAAATTACAAGGCGGCGTTGGGTTCCATTTTGATGTTGGCGTCGTAACTACCGAGGTTACGAATGTTGCAGAAAGATAACATTCATGAATCAGTGTTATTGCCGAGTTAGAGCTAATAAAGGCAAGAGGCAGCACTGCTCTGGTTTTCGTGTTCTTAGCAAGGTCGAAATCAAGCATTATTCACTGCAGAACAAACTAGGTCGATAGCATGCGACAGAATGAAACACAAAGGTTTTTAACAAGAAATAAATAAAATGTTGACAATATCTACGAAAGACGCTCACCTGCTCGTAATAAGAGATTGAAAGGGCACACAAGGCGAAGATGTTTGAAGAAAAACTTACCGGGAGAGTAATTAAGGGCACACTTAATTAATTGCGTAACTGCAGCATTAATCCTGATGGATTACACGAGTGTTACACAACAGACTAAGAGACAACGACCGAGACAACAGATTGCGAAACCACGGTAATTGCTGCCCGGTTCCCTCAGTGTCTTCTCTCATGACGGCAAACTTAGTCAATCCTTATACGACTTGTTTGATATAAAGCTCTGACATCGGCAGCAATGTATGGCCGATCGGTTGTCTACAAAAAAAAGAAAAGAAAAAAAGTAGCCTTGTTCAGCAGAGCCACTTGTCAAGCTAATTACTTTTCCTTCTGCACTGACTGTGTTCAAGCAAAATTATCCTGCGTAGACATTGCATTCCATTGCACAATAATAGTGTTTAGCAAGCGGGTCACTTCTACATAATCCAAAAATTTCTCGAAAGACCCAGCGTTACAAAAGACCTGCACGAGAATTGAAACGATCCTGCGTTAGCGCATACTTAATGCTAACTCGTTACGTGTACCTGCTTATTTTTTTCTTTTTCCGCAATGCGGAAAACTCATAATTGGAACCCCCAATGCACTCTGCCACACATTTTTTTAACGCATTTTCGAAACTTGTTCTAGGCACTATAATTGTAGCAAACGGGTACGCTTCGCGTACTGCCTGGCTTTAATTTTTGCAATGACCGCAAGCACTCTAAAGACCCTACTTATAAAGTTAATAACTTATATTGGTTATTCCGCACATTAATTATCACGCATGACCTGACGTCCGCCTCCGCGAATGATGCGCTTTCTTTAAAACATTTGTTTGATATTCTCTACTGCAGTGATTTAATAATAACTTAACGTATTCCCTTAAACGCCACAACTCGTCTGCTAAAACGCATGCACCCTGAGAAAAGCTTAGACTGGCGTAATTCGGAAGGGGCTGCCCAAATATTGCCCCAGGTTGTCCCTAGACGGCCTTTAGCAGCCATGTTCTGTGCCTCTACCATGCTGCCACATGCTCCCACATGCTGCCACATGCAGCTTTGTGCGCAGCCAAACCGCGGATGAAGATGTCGGCCTTAAGAGCATTATAAGAATTTCCAGCGAAAGAAAACTTTAAGGAAGGAAACAAGTGGACAGAAAGACGCTGTACTATCAACTGACGGTTTGAATGTTAGTAAAGTACGCAGAGCAAAAAGAAATCAATAAAAATAGCTTTGGAAGAGCAAGACCATACTGCTGCGCATGCGCGTCATCGCAAAGCCTGACGTAGTAAGTCCACCTCCTTCTATGCCATGCCGACTGAGGGCATGTCTGCCGCATAGTTTTCTGCAAAAGTTAGGTTAGCAAACCAGGTTAGCAAACCGGACGCGCGTCTGGTTGACCAGCGTATATTTTTCCCAGGGTAAATGCGTTCTAGCAAACGAGCCATGGTATGTGATAAGCCTGGCATTCGGTGATAACACTGCCAGTTAAAGTGTGCCCCGAAGTGACGTGCAAAGCATAAGAAAAAAAAAGGAAAAAAAGATGCCGCTATGCATTTTTGTGTCCGCCAAGTGCAGTTTTACAGGCGATAGCCTTCGCATGTTTTCGCCTCTACTCTCCTTCGCCACTGTCACTACGCCCCATTTGTCACGTGGGCACCACGCTACAGGACGCTGCCATTACTATCAGCGTTCAGGATGAGGGTCCTGCACTCTGCAAGCTGGGTCGCCCAAAGTTAGTTCCGCTTAGCGTATGCAGATGCACGATATGGCTATGGTTCAATGCACTGAACGTCTTCCGCGGTGTAGAGAGGGTCCAGGAACGTGCCCGGCTCGGGTGCACCCATGTTTGTTGGTTTAATTGATTAGATTTTCTCTTTAACGCATTCACTATTGCCGTGGCAGTGGTTTCGGTTAAAGAAACACACATACACACACACGCACACGAATAATTTCAATAAAGAAATCCCAGTCCTGTGAGATTCCACACATACTCTCAAAGAGACCTTATGGGAGAAGTGTGCGCGAGGCTGTGCATTCTGCATTTGAATGATGGGCTGTAAGTTGAGGGTTCAGAGTTTTCGGTTTTTATTTTCTCAACACTGGCCGGGGAAGGGGGGGGGGGGGGGGTACTTTCCCGTTTTTTTTTTTTTTTTTTTTAATTCTGTTCAAACAGAAAAGGCTGAACCCGACGTATAACGTCCCAAGCAACGGAGTGGCTACAAGAGACGCCAAGGTTGAGGGCACCTGTTTGATTTTGACCACCTGGAGTTCTTTAACCTGCACCCAAATGTCGCTGCACAAGCGCTTTTGCTTTACCTCCCCATAGGAATGCGAAAACCCCGGCTGAGAATTGAACCCACGACTGCGTGCTCAGCAAGAGAGCGTCATAGTTGCTGAGCCAACGTGGTGGGTTCGCGTATCTTGTGCAAAACTATGATGTACTATCACGCCCAGTATGGCCAAATGCACGCGAGCGCCTTGCCACGCGCTTTCGCGTTGTAGCTCATATTCTGTGCGCGATAGCACCTACCATAATGTTGTCACGCATCCAAAGCTCTGCTATTTGCCAACGGCGAAGACGAGCACCGGCTTCAGTGGCTTTCTATTTGGAGGTCCGATCTGACGTCGTCTTGCGCGGGTTGCAGCAGCACGCTTCACTTTGCGCTTCAGGGCCCGTATTCACGAAACACTCTTACGCTAGAATTGCTCGTAAGAGAAAAATTCAAGCCAATCGTGATGCTGAACATATTAGTATTAGTAAAGGCGGCCGGCCGATGGCAAAGAGCACTTACGATCGAAAAGCTTTGTGAATTCAACCCCAGCTTCATCAGCGGTGGCGACTGCCTTGCATGAAGCCATGGTTTTATGCTAGGTGACATTGTTTTATGTACTTTGTTGTAATGTATACTGTACTGTGAAAGCGCATACTGTCTCACATATTTCCACAATCGCCTAGATTGCGCATCAAGAGCCGCAAGTAGCACAGTGCTTCGCGCAAGCGATTTGTCCGCCCTTTTGTAGCGCGTGCTAACCCTCTAGAGTCTGCCGACGCCCTGTGGTCGCCGAAGAACACGCAAGTGGCCTGTCGCGCAAGCCGTGCGGCTGCTCTTTTAAATCGCTTTCCACACTTTCGAAATAAAACATTGTACGACTTTCTTATCTGCTCGGCGAAGCAGCTGCCACCGCGCTGCGCTAATGAGCATCATATTCTCTCGCGGCTAATCCAGGCTTAAAGCCTCCTGTGCGTGTACTGCGATGTTTTTTTAATTGGTTACGGACGTCGACAGACGTCGACGAGCATGAAAGGACAAGATTTTTTTAGCACTGTGGTGACTCTACAATAACTACCTTTGTAACACAAGGGGCGCTATAACGTAAAATGATTCCAAACTGTTTTGATTCGAAACTCCTGACGTCAAATTTACGTAACCACCGACGCAAGCATCGGGCGGTGACCCGCAGCGTTGTCTGAACAACCCAATCAAACACTCTCCTCCTTTATAGGAGGTCACCTTTGGTCGCTTTCAAAATTAATAACATTGTCTACACTCAGCGGTTTTTCTTATCTAATTGGCTGACAAGAGGCGAGGAGCATGTTCTAGTGGAGAGGTTTTCGATGGGGCCGAGCCAGCACAGTGAAAATAGATAACCGCATGAAGAGGGTGGGGCCGGCTTCTCCGATTGGTCTGCTTCGCTTTACTTAGCTTGCGGTGGCTGGTGGAAAATCGCGGCGGCGTGCAACGGAAGGATAAGAATGCCGCTAAAACGGATCCTCAGCAAGGAAGAGTTGGCAGAGCGATGTCGAATGCATGCCGAAAGGGCTCGATAAAGTTTTACTGCCACGCAAAAAGGTTTATAATGCGCAAATAAATACATGCTCACCGGCAGGTGCGAGTACCGAGGGCCTGAGCGATCGGCGGGCAGCCATCTTCTATTCCTTTCGGAACGGGGTAGTCTGTAGCTATTCAGAAAAAATTTCAGTTTTGTTCGTCATATTATTGCATATTTTTTCGCGTACACGTCACTTTGACGTGGTGAGTTTTCGCGGTTTTGTGACGTCGCGTGACAGACAGGCGAAGTGGGCGTAGCCAGAAAACATTGGACCAGTAGCAGAGGGATAATGGTGAAAAGGCGTCGAATCAGGAATGATTATTTTTCTTTTCTGCGGTATAATCATGCATAATCAGTGTGTACTCGTTATATCAGATGGGGAACTATCGCGGTTTCCGTGACGTCGCGTGACAGACAGGCGAAGTTGGGTGTGGCCCGAAAATGTTTTGACCAATCGTGGAGGCTGATTGCATAAATTGGAATCAAAACAGTTTGGAATCATTTTCGTTATAGCGCCCAAGCAGTCGCGGGTGAAACTGTCGTAATTGACTTGAAAGCGGGCTTTTCCCCACATAGCGTCTAAATGTGAAAAAGCCAGCTTTACGCAACGCTTTCTAGGAAGCCGCACGCGCATGCACGCGCAACGTTCACCCACAGGGCGGATCTCGAGAAATACTACACGCGGGCTCGAATTACGCATATTGAAGCAGTTGAAAGCGACGTGCAATTTATCGGCGGTAAAAGCGACCCAACTGTAATAGTCGTACTTAACAAAAGCGCACACGAAACTATTCGAGCGATGAGATTCATGGGGTGCGGTCTATAAGAGCTGTTCGGTGGCTTTAGGATAAGAAAAATTTAAGCTAGCAACTGCAAGTAACCTTCACTGGGAAATTCTACTTTCGTCGGCAAGACAAACAAGAACATGTCCGAAACCTGTTTGGGTTAAATCTGACAGCAGATGTACAATCGAAAGCTTAGAGGCGCACTTTTGGGGTAAAATATACTATAGATATATTGAAGTGATATCAACGGACAGAGCTGAGATACGAGAATCAAGCACATATGAATAAATTTAGTACAGAAAAAATATGGCTAACTTGGTCAAGTAACAAAAGTAAAACCAAGCAGCAGGAACATTGCGCTTGGAATTCGCGTAAGATGGCGTTTATTGCGGGCGCCATCCCAAGTACTTAAAACACCAGCTTACCGAGTTCCTGAACAAACGAATGTTTAAATACTATTTCCATTGTCTATGCTCAACTATAGAACAGAATATCGTAGAGTTAAACATCTTACAATAATAGCAACAAAGAGTCATGAAAACAGAATAGCTTTCACCACCCGACAAGAAACACAGCATCCACCATGGAACTCAACGCGTGATATTTAAACACAAAATGAAGACAATTAAATAAACAAAGCACTTATACAGACCAAGTAAGGAAGTTAGCATGTTAACGGGGTAAAAATGAAAAGGATGACACAATAAAACGCTAAAATGCGGCTCCCGCACAGCAGCCGAAACACACAGGAGCCCTGTTCGCAAGGCTACCGTGCAAGAGCTGCACTGCGTTCTAGTATTTTTAGGGCTTAGTCGTTTAGCTTTTCAAGTGGTCGGGCGTGTGTACTCAATTTTGCTATGATACGTACTCCCTACCTTACCCCGCCCATTCACCTAAGCAGCCTTCGTCAAACCATCGACTTATATGAAGAAAAGGAAATGCTGTGCGGCAATAAACGTGGCGCGTATAGGAGACGACAGGCAAACTAAGGTTGGTACCGAGATACGGAAATAGGGGAAAAGCATTAAAATTGATGAAAATGTAGATTTTCCCGAGAGTGTTTGCGTGCGGCATTTGCCAGGAGTATTGTGGACTTGCCAGAAATATAAACTGCAAGTCCCTATCACAATGTCTGCGCAGAAAATATTCACTAAACTACCTATTTTCTGTTCGACAGCTCCACTGTGTCAGTTTCTCCTCTATTTCTAACGTAGCAGAGGAGGATCATAACGTGTAACCGCAAATATCGCAAACGGTCAGGAAAACTTGTTAACGGACTCGATGCGGTCCTTGCGAGATCTATCGCTGACGTTTCTGCACCGCAGAGGTCCCGGTGCTATAATTTAGGACAACGCACTCACGACGGCCGTTTCTGCATCGCGGAAGTCCCAAGGCTATAATTTAAGACAACGCACTTACGTAAGCCTACACTTCACGCACCTCCTCCCCCTCCCCCTCCCCCCTCCCCCAACCATACAGCCTGACCACCTATTCTTACTCCCGACTTTGCTTAACGCTGTTTGTTTGTTTGTTTTTTTTCTTTCTTTCTTTCTTTTTTTCCACCCATGACCTCTGACATCTTTTCTTTCAGTAAAATTATGTGGTTCTTCAGTACTGCAGTGAAGAACTGCTTGGTGTTTACTAATCTCTTTTTATCATTCGGGTAGCACCTTTCTCCGTTCCGTTCTTTCGGCCTCCTGTTGTCCGCTGACTGGAGAAAGCAATCTCGGCGACTCTCCCAGGCACGCCTTCGTCTAACAAGATTGAGCTTCACAGAATTCGTGCTGGCCTTCTACCTGGTCAATCTCCCGAAACGAATTGACTTATTTTTGTTTTATTTGGCAGTCCTAAAAGAGCACCATGTTTCGATTCATCTGGATAGCTTGGAGGCTACAACAACCTTCCTCTTTCATCTCTGTCATCACGGTAGAATACTATGGTAGCTTAGTTCTAGTATGCATATTTCGTCCCGTTTACTAACATGCTGTTGTTTGTTTGTATTTTTTTATTTTTTGTAAAGGCATTGTGAATATCATCTCGTTTCTTTTTTCCAACTAAAAATTTCATCTTCTAGTTGCATTTGTTTCAAATCCCGATGCCGGCTTGATGTGATCCATGATGTGATTCATGGTGTGCATGCAATTTTATGCGCCTTTTACGAAACACCTCCTCCGCTCGTTTCCATCCAGAAGACGAGCCGTCATCACTTGTAATGTTCTGAGGGTACTTCATTAAATAGATAGAAAAAAAATGTCTGCAGAAAAAGAATTACGTATGCAATCGATTACACTTATTTATTGTATGCGTAACTAGCATTTATTGTCTTCTGCGATCAACCTCCCGCGCTCAAGTGGGAAGCAAGGACATAATCAGGAACTAATTTGTGCCCGATCCTATCACGTTCTCTACCTGCCGTCCTTCTATCGGGAACATTTCGCCGTTATGCTCCAGTTCTCCATAAGATCACCTGTAGACACGCGCCTCAATTTCTGATAACTTAATTGTCTAAGAAAAAGAAGAACGTCAGGGCACAAGGCCACGAGAAATGTGCTAAGAGATCAGGGATGACGCAACATCGTCATCAAAAGCCAAAGCAGCTCGTCTTGCGAGTAAATAGCACCACCATTGCTTTCACTTGTCCACCCCTTTGCTGCATTGTCTCCGGTGCCCAGGAACAAACGGCTCGTCGAGAAAAAGAAACGTCGGCTTTCTGTGGCGCGCTTTAGAGACGTAACAGCTGAACCGAGTTTCCGCGTGGACGCGCGCCAGAAATGCGCGTTCACGGAGCTCGCATCTCATGAACACGACGCGTCCGCCTCTGGCAGTCGAGTCCTCATCGTTTATTTCAGGAAGCACTAATCGAGGGCAGTTCAAATTACGCTTAGCAGGCCCAAATCAGATGCTTGACTTGCTGACCATGCGGATCCGCGTGTAAAAGCAAAAGAAGAGACGCCTTCACTTCCTTTCTTTCACTCAGCTTCAAATGATGGAAGACCACGCCTGCCAGATTCGAATGACTTCTGAAAGAAAAGTGCTGATTCTTAGCAGCAATCAGATATCAAGAATAGGGTCAGCACTTAGCGCACGTTCGAGTATGGCGTAATGTTCAGAACCAGTAGTCCCAAATTTACTTGTACAGCTAGATCATTTTTTTTTCTCTCTCTCTCATATTGGAAGCAGTGGAAGGCAGCCGAAAATAATCCGGCGTGAGTAATTTCTTCCGTCGAGTGCATGAAAAGAAGTGAAAAAACGTACATATGCGAAACGATCCGCCTCGTGCGCTCCAGTGCTCTGAACAGCACTTCATACGCGCTGCTGACAGCGTGGTCGTAAACGGCGCTCTTCTTACGTAATCGCGCGCAAGCGCCGTGCGTCGCAGTGCTTAGTGCGTGCTTCGTTTACAGGGCAAAGGGAGCGCCCGTGAACGAAGCACGCGCTGTCGTTGTGCGACATGAGGAACAAGGGGAGGTAACCCGCGTCCGTCGTGACTCGAAGCTTCGACCCACTACTCACGTTAGGCAGTCATCGGCAGTGCTCGAACACCCTGCGGCAATGGTTCGGCGGGCCTGCGTCGTCCGCTGCTGGTGCGCGGTTGCGTCCACGTGCGCTCCCCCCGGGTGGCCGGCCTCGCTCACGGGCGTTGCGCGTCCAACGCTGTGACAGCAAAAGTCTCGCGCTCGCTGGACTGTGCCTCCGCTGCGTCTATTTTTTATCTCTCTCTCCTCCGGAATGTCGGTCTTCTCCAGCTGCTCTTCTTGGTCGTTCGGGTTCGTCAGGAAGGTGCGGTTCCGTTCGAAGACGTGCGTGTCTCTCTCCCCCTTTCTTTGTGTTGTTCTTTTTTTTGTTTTTCTTAATTAGAAAGAGAGAGGACGACAACGAGGTTTCGACAATGTTGCGCTCTAGGGGACTATACCTACATCCTCGGGTTGCCTTATTTCTAGCGTTTCACGCCGCTGTCGCTTAGAAACTCTGTGCGTGTTGGAGTGGTCTCGATTTCTCTTGTTTTCGTCAGCGGCAGCGCGGCACTACAGCTATAGCGGAAGCCAAGCTACAAACTACCATCGGCTGAGCAACGTCTGCGGAGGAGCCGGCCAATGGGGGAGGAGGATTCGCGAAGGCGCCCGCCAATCGCCGCGCCGGGAAAGAGAGCCGGGCGAGTCCACGACGAACGCACGAGGGAGGCCGCCGTCGGCGAAGAACGCGGCTCGACCGACCGGTGGGGGAGGAAAGAAAATATAACGCAGGGGGGGGGGGGGGGGGGGGGGCAGGGCTTGTTGCTTCGGAGCTGCCGCGCCGAATGAGAGCGCTTCCGTTCAATTCGTTTTCTTTTTCCTTCCTTCGATCACACACTATTTTTCTTTGCGATTAGTCACCAATAGTGCCTGTGGCGGAGGCGCGCTGCTAACTCCGTTTTTATTGTTGCTCGTCATGTGGACACAAGAATCCCCGATAGCCGTATTTTTCTAGCTTTGACGCCACTTTTTTTTTTCTCCGGCCTCAAATGCAAACTCTAAGTTGGGTATATATTATTCCCCGCGAAGGCGGCTATACCGCGCCGTTGAGCCTATAGTCTGCTCGCATAGGGAAAGGAGGTTGCTCGGAAGCAAATAAAGCGAGTCAGTTTGTTGTGAGCCGTCGCCAGCCCTTTACTCCACTTTATTCACTAATCTTGCACCCATTTTTGACGATGCTGTTCACCTCGTTTTTGTGCAACTGGTTCCCTTTCTGTCGCATTGCACTCTAAATCGCAAAGCGTACGTCGCGCTTCACAATGCTCGCTTTATGAAGTAAAATGAAAACGTGTCGTGAGCTCCAGTCTTTGTTTGCACTCCTATAGCGTAAGTGAAAGAGAGCGAGGGAAGAACGCGTCCGCACACACAAGTTTTGTGCGAGCAGGAACTCGTCCGCGCCACCATCTGCGCATACCAAGCCAATTTCAATTATTCGCTCCTCTAGGTTTCTATGATTGCTGCTACACTATTTCGGGCGACTTCTTTCTCTTCGGCTTCTTCGCGTGTGTGGAAGAAGATGGGAGTGAAATCCGCGCATCAGAACGCTCCACACTTCCTTTGTGTCCGAGATTACGCAGAGATGACATTTTCGCAGTGCGATATGTGGCGACCTCACGCTATTTTCGATAGCGAAAAAATAATTGGCGGCAGCATCTTCTACTGCGACTGAATATAATGCATAAGGTGAAACAAAGTGCTATCAGCATGCGTCGAACTGTGAGAGTTTTTATTGGCATTTTAGACAAGCACACGTGCTGTACTATCGGCGTCAAATGAAACGCGAACAGCGGAGTGCGTGGTCGATGCATAACCCAAGGTATAGCGAGCCGCCAGTCATCACCATTGACAGGCGCGCATATCCGCTTTGACCGCACTGCGCGATGGTGATGTTTCTGTGATACTGCGATGTTTTCGTTTCTGTACTGATTCTCGTTTATTTGAAAGCGAGAAAGGATGATGGCGCAGTAATGATGACGGCGCTAACTGTACCACCCGCAACGCTGTTCGCGTTTCATTTGACACCGATAGCATATATACGTATATACGGTTTAGCCGCACTGGACGATAATACTAGCCCTATACTGCGATATTTTAGCTTTTGTGTTCCTTGATTTTGGAAGGATGATGGCGCAGTAATGATGACGGCGCTAACTGTACCACCCGCAACGCTGTTCGCGTTTCATTTGACACCGATAGCATATATACGTATATACGGTTTAGCCGCACTGGACGATAATACTAGCCCTATACTGCGATATTTTAGCTTTTGTGTTCCTTGATTTTTTTCTTCTCGCTCACAACTAAAAGAGAACCAGAATAGAATTGAAAATATCCCAGCATAGGGGGAGTATCATTGTGCAGTGCCGTCCCACCGGTTGTGCGCGCCTATTATGACTGGTTGTGACGTTGTGACATGATGACTGGACGGTGCGCACCATACATTCAGTTATGCTTCGGCCACGCGCTCCGCTGTTCACGTTTCATTTGACGACGATAATACACTGCAGAACGCGTCAAATGGTAAATAAATATCGAATGAGTGTGAAGCCGCTACGAGCCCTTTTAGCGTAAGCACCTGTCGTCTTCTATTCATATATATGCGCACAAGGGTACTCGGCCTGCATTGTACGTGATGCACACTTATTGAAATGACCCTGTGAATGTGTTTTCGCGCCATGTTATATGTGTTGGCTACACATACCGAATTCCGCCGGAATACGGACAGACCATTCATTATAATGTGCAGTGTGGCAACCCATGCGTTCAAAAATAAAAAGACGGAATCACCGTAACTGATTCTGCGGTAACGTGGTTACGTGTCCTTGCACACAGACGAGGGAGGGACCCAGAAGTATCCATCTTTTTTTTTTTTTTACTGGATCACAAAGGGATATATATACCGACTCGTGCCATTTGGGCGTGCGCGCACACCTGTATCATCTGCATTGGTAGACAATCAGCGTCCTTGTGTATCGGCAGCGGCGGTCACCCGGAGCAGACCGTGCTAAGGACTTCTTTTGTGCACGCTGTCCCCAGTAGCTGAACCGTGCCACGGAGACAGGAGGATTTCCTACCCGCCATAACCCCGGTCTGTCACGGCGTGCGGTGATCCGTCCATCGAACACTTCTGCGCTGCCCGGTGGAGCATCTTTTTCAAGTCATTGCCGCAAGTACCACTGCGCAGCCATTTGACGCAACTGATATCACCCGGCGTAAAAACGCCCCCGTGCTCCTGTGTTTCACATCGGCAGCGGCGGTCACCCGGAGCAGACCGTGCTAAGGACTTCTTTTGTACACGCAGGTTGGTGCCTTGTACAGCCGCAATCTTTTTGAGGGTGAACACGGGAACGCGTGGCCTTCTGAGCTCGCAGCGCGGTTCAGCGGCGGCAACGAGAAGCATTGCTCATGCGCAGTGTGTCCGGCATGCGCAAATTCTCCCGCCGCGCGCATTGCCTCACGCAAGCAAGTGCATGTCGTCTGCTGCGCGCGTACCGCAATAAGGTAGCAGTACGGTTCGGGATTGGTGACGATGTTGAACTTCTCATTACGCTCCCCACGATGCATCAATAAACTTGAAAATATATGTAATTTTTTGTGGGCGTTCTCAAGATCATTGTTGATCTGTAGCCAGGCCACGCATGCTCATGACACTTGTGGGCGTATTTAAAAAGTGGCTTCCATCTTTAAGGAGCGTATATATATTCTTGCACATTACCGCATCTGTCAGAGCAGCAACTGAATTTCAGCATGGCCCGCGTTCCCGAAGAAGAGAGGTTGAAAATCGTACAATATTCACCAAGGGATATTCACAGCGCTCCATCGGTGCTCTCGTGCACAGGCCGCTAAGGACCGTCAACAGGATTATTCAGGCATTCAGCAAGGAAGGCCGACTCTGTGATGCCCCACACAGGCATCGACCAAAGGCAACGACGGAGGATGAAGACGTGCTTATGGCAGCTGCTGTCGTTGAGAACCCGTTCCAGTCCGCGAGGCAAGTGCGGGAGCACCTAGATGTGGACGCTTCACTTGCTACGGTCCGGCGACGCCTCCGAAGTGCTGGACTGCGAAATTCTGTAGCGGCACGAAAGCCTTACATCGCAGCGATACTGCACAGAAATTTTGGACAATGTGTTGCTGCCCTACGCCCACAGCGTCTTTCCCGATGCCGACTTTATGTTTCAACATGACCTGGCGCCAGTTCACACGGCAAAAGTTGTCAAGGAACATATAGAAAATCGCAGAATCAGCATGCTTTCCTGGCCGGTCAAAGGCGCTGACATGAACATCTGCGAAAATATATGGGGGTACATCAAAGCAGCCATGGTGCGAAAACCTGTCCGCCCGACGACTAGGGACGAGCTGTGGGCAGCCGTTCGACAAGAATGGGAGGACCTTCGAGCGCATCATGACTTTGTGTCAGCGCTGTACGCGTCACTGCCCTCTAGGATGGCAGCAGTCGTTTCCGCAAAGGGTTGTATGACAAAATACTAACATCATCAAAGAGAAAATTATTGCTGCCTACTAATACTACTTCTAAACGGATCAATCTTTTCTTGAACATGCACCAAATAAAAGTTCGAATGTTTGTGTTCCCTTGCCTGGGGGAACCAAATCGGAGGAGATCAAACTTGGTAATAGGGGTACTCCGCAGGGGTCGGTCCTATCCCCATTTCTATTCAACGTGGCAATGATTGGTCTGCCTGCGAGACTCGAAAAAATAGAAGGACTCGGACACAGCCTATACGCGGACGACATTACCCTCTGGGTGGCGGCTGGAAGCGATGGGCACGTGGAAGAGATCCTCCAAACAGCAGTAAACACGGTCGAAGACTACATCAGAGACAAGGGACTGCGATGTTCCTCTCAAAATTCAGAACTACTGCTCTATAGACCCAGATGCAGAGGTCGAAAAAGCATTAAGGAAACGCCGGACATTGTGGTCACAGTAGAAGGCACCAGGATACCGATAGTGGAGAGCCTAAGAATACTGGGACTCCGCATATCCAAAAACGGTCATAATGGGGAAACCATTAGACTACTGGATAATAGTGTTTACCAAACAATTAGACTAATAAAGCGGATATCCAACAGGAACTATTGCATGAAAGAGCACAATCTTATTCGATTAATCGAAGCATTCGTAATCAGTCGTATTGTATATGTGGTCCCTTACCTTAAGCTCTACGCTGCGGAGAAAGCCAAGATAGAATGTATCATTAGAAGGGCGTATAAGCAAGCCTTGGGACTTCCAGCAAATACGTCAAACGAGAAGTTGCTAGCACTCGGCGTGCACAACACATTAGACGAACTTATTGAGGCCCAGAGAGTGGCGCAGAATGAAAGACTTACGCAGAGTTTGACGGGCAGACACATATTAAACGACATCGGAATATCCTACGAAGCACAGCACGGACTGCGCGGAGACATCCCAAGGAAAATAAGGGAAAATCTCTCAATACTCCCAATCCCCAGAAACATGCACCCGGAGTTTCACGAAGATAGAAGAATCGCAAGAGCGAGAGCTCTCCACAAAAAATTCAGTAGTGCTAGGGACGTGGTCTATGTGGACGCGGCGGAATACACAAATAGACAGAGTATGTCGATAGTTGCTACCAGTCTAGAGGGTGACTCCAGAGTTAGTGGCAGTGTAAAAACAGGAAAGGCTGAAGTGGCGGAGGAGGCTGTCTTAGCACTGGCAATAGCCTCCACGGAGGCCAACATCATAGTCAGCGACTCCAAGACCGCCGTCAAAAACTATGCCAAAGGAAGAATCTCGCCGGAAGCGCTACGAATTTTAGCCAATTATCGAGAAGATCGAAAAGTTTACATCATATGGGCACCCGCACACTCCTCCCTTCCCGGGAACGAAATTGCGCACAACCTGGCTCGAGAACTGACGGACTGAGCAGGTAACACGCAAATACTGGGAACGGAGAGAGACCGGATGACCAGCTTTACAGAGATAACCAAACACTATAAATTGGGCAGGGCCCGTTTCCCCCCGGCACACTCCTCGCTAAGTAGACGGCAAGCGACAGCATGGCGCTTGTTGCAAACAGAAACATATCCGAACCCGGTGGCCTACCACCGCTACTATCCAGAACTTTACACCGATAGATGCAGATTCTGTCAAGAAAGGGCGGACTTGCAACATATGGTTTGGGCTTGTCCTGGGACACCCATACAGAATAGAACGCACAAGACCAGAGAGCAGTGGGAGACCGCGCTGCTCAGCTCTGCACCGGAAGACCAACTTAAGGCACTCCAGCAGGCCGAAGATGCCGCCAGAGCCCAAGGGCTCGAGGCCGTCATCTAGGTAGAGACGCCTAGGTCTCACAAATCTGCTACACAAATAAAGTTTATTCCTCCTCCTCCTCCCTTGCCTGTTCGTTGTACGATAAGAACAGAGCAGAAGGAAAACTAAACAAAGTGAAAAGTTGGAAGTAATTACAATAACGCCAAGCATAACAAGCACAACGTTCGGAATTAAAAGCATCAAAATCGTGGTTTCTGTCATAATTTGGTTTCTATTGAGAGGAAAAAACTGCTAGCAGATGACACACGCGCGCTACGATGACGTAATGTGCACGAAAAGAGCCTACCCTCCCCGAGCATGCGTGCAGATATTGTGGCTGCCATCTGACGGCGCTGGTGATATAGAAAGCCACGCGCTCCCGTGTTCACCCTCAAAAATGTTGTGACTGTACCTACCCTTTTAGTAGCGATTTAGCACTTGCCGCTGCCGAATCAGTGTGTTTATGTATTTTTCTTGCCTGTCTTGTTTTCTTTCGTTATCGTTTTGATTGCACAATGGCTAGTTCTAGTGAATTGTGTGCGTCGTGTGCAAAACCACTTCCCACCCTCAGTCGCTTTTTAGCATGTTGCGAATGCAAAGAGTCCTATCACTTAGGTAAGTGCTCAGGACTTACTGAAGCACAAGCTAAGAGCAAATCTGAAAGATTTTTTGGCTCATGGAAATGCACAAGTTGCTATTCGCAGCACCTGAGGGGGCAGGGAAATGGTAAAGAAAGGAGTGACCAAGATGTATGTGCTCTACTAAATACAATTCTAGAGCGTCTCGAAAAGCTTGAGAACCTTCCGGCGCAAGTTGGCAGCATTGGTAAAGCCATCTCTCACCTATCTGACAAATATGATAGGATTCTAAAGACTATGAATCAGCAAGACGCAGAAATAAAACACCTATGCAAGCGTGTGGACGTGCTCGAAGTCCAGGACAACCCCGCGCAGATTCAAGAGCTTAAGTTTGCTGGGCATAATCTTGAATGGAGAAGCTGTAGACAGAACCTAATTTTGCATGGAATAGCTCGGTCTGACAAGGAAGATTTGCTTTCAAAGATTAACGCTGTTGGACCATCCTTAAGTCTTCCTGTCCTTGAGAAAAGTGACGTGGAAACCTTGCACAGGTTACCGTCAAAGACTGGGAGCGTTCCAGGAGTCATTGTTCAGTTTGTAAAACTGGAAACAAAAAATGAATGGCTGCAGGGGAATAAGAGGTTGAGAGAAGATCGGTCTAAAGTGTCTATCACCGAGAACATGATACAACACAACCGGATTTTGATGCAGTCTGCGAAGCAATGGGCAGATCGCAATGACTTTAGATATGCATGGCACCGCGATGGCAAAATTCATGTGCGGAAGGCTGACGGGGAACGCGCCCATGTTATCCAACGTGCAGAGGATTTGACGCGACTAGCCGTGTAATGCTATAATTGCATTTGAACGCTTCATAATTCACGATGGATTCCCCGTATGTTTCCCCTAATAACCTTGGCAAACTTGTTACTAAATCTACTTTATCAGTGCTGCACATTAACATTCAATCAATCCGCGGTAAATATCTTTTGGAAACGTTTATTTGTGAATTTCGTTTCAAATTTAATGCAATAATGTTGACCGAAACTTGGATGTCAGAGAATGATTCTTTCGCTCTTCAAAACTATGATTCTTTTTATTTGTTTCGCGTTGGTAAACGTGCTGGAGGTTATGTTTTCTGTTGCTAAAACACATGCAGTCAGATAGGATTGAACAATTATGTGCTGTTACACCTGATTATGAAGTTCTATCTGTGCGTTCTGGAAAAATACTTTTGGTTGTTGTATATCGCCCCCGTGTGGTCGCATTGAAATTTTTTTTGCTTATATTGAAAGTGTTTTTGAATTTGCATGTCAGTGCCAATATACTATTTTCCTTGGAGTTGACCTGAATATTAATATTATCGAGAATTCTCCAGGACGCACACAGTTGTTGCTTCTGCTTGAGTCTTATTTGCTTCGAAATGTTTTCACTGTACCGACCCGTGTTACGTCGTCATCTGCAGCTGCACTTGACTTGCTAATCACTAATGAATCTATTGAATGTGTTTCAGCAGGGGTTATTAACAGAGCATTGCGTGATCACTTCCCTGTGTTTCTGTTATGCAACGTCTCTTTGGTTTCCAGCAAAATTACACATGACCTGTTAATTCGGACACAGAATATTAATGGCAGCTCATTAGAAGATTTTCGTTGCATATTAAATTTTGATTGGACACCACTGTACAGTCACGTCATTGTTTACGAGGCGTTTAACTTTTTCCTAAAACACTTCTCACTGTTCTACAGCATCACATTCCCATACAGGGTTATGGAAAAACCGAAGAAGGCCCGTAAGCCATGGATGACGTCTCGCATCCTTAAAATGATTTCTAAGAAAAACGAGTTATATCAGAAGTTCCTACAGAGTCGCGAACACCCCGATTTCGTAGCTTTTTAAAAAATTTCGCCATAAATTGAATGTCACAATAAGAAAATCTAAAAACGAATATCACATTCACTTATTTGCAGGCATTAGTGATCAAAGGTTCTCTGGAATAGATTAAACACGTTGCTAAAATCTGAACAATCGTGCTCACTTGTTTCACTCACAATTGATAGTATCAGCTATGTTGGGAAAAACCTAACTGGCAAGTTGAATGACTACTTTACATCCCTTGTTCAAAGTGAACATGACCCTAGCACTCTCGATTTTGTGAAAAATCGAGCCCATGACACCATGGCACTTATCGAGTGCGATTGCGATGAAGTATCAGCCGCTTTTAGACGTATGAAAATCAGCAAATGCGCGGACGCTTTTGGTCTGACAATGAGACCTGTATTACATGTCCTTGATGTCATTTGTCCGCTCCTAACACATATTTATAGCTTGTCTTTTCGCACGGGTACTTTTCCATCAGATATGAAAAAGGCGAAAGTGATTATTCTCCATAGAGGTGGTGCCAAAGAAATCTTCGGTAATTATAGGCCCATATTCATTTTACCAATTTTTCTAAAGGATTAGAGCGAGTTATTTATGTGCGTATCTCAAAATTTTTCGAAAAATACGGGCTAATAACCAGTGCACAGTTTGGTTTCAGGGAAAGATCATCTACGGAAGTTGCGGTGCTCAAACAAAAAGAACTTATTCTTCATAATATAGAAAAGAAACTAATGACTTTAGGAATATTTATAGATTTTTCAAAAGCATTTCATAGAATTAATCATAAACCCCTTCTTTTAAAACTTCCAGCTTATGGTGTCCGAGGTGTTTCATTGAATCTAATATCGAGTTATTTGCGTGACCGTATTGAATATGTTGCTATCGATAACCACCACTCGTCCTGTAATTAAGTTGAACATGGTGTTCCTCATGGTAGCTTGCTTGGTCCTTTGCTGTTCATTATCTATGTTATTGATTTGATAGATATAGACACTAGTGTCCAATATATTATATACGCAGACGGCACGAACTTTTTATCGGGTTCAAATGCAGATGATTTAGTGAACCAGACCAATATCGTCTTAAATAAGTTACATTCTTGGTCTCTAAAACAATTCCCTTCTTATTAACTCGAATAAAATAAAGCTACATTTTTCCGAGAAAAAAATCAAGCTATTTCTGTCAGAGCTACTCTTACCTTAGGAGGTAATGCCATAGAAATTACTAACACCGTTATAACGCTTGGAGTCTATTTTAATGAATTGATGTTCTGGGATGGTCACATAGAACATCTTCAAAGTAAGCTTGCACGTATAGTTGGAGTTTTTGAGAAAATTTCAGCATTCATTGCCAGAAAAAAGCAAAGCTTACGTTGTACCACGCACTGTTTGAATCGGTTAAAATACTGCGTATTGGTATGGGGAAGTACAACACGTAAACTGATCATAATGCAAAAAAATGCGCTTAGAGCGATTACTGACATGCCTCACAGAACGCACTCTGAACCACTGTTTACAACCTATCGTATCATGCACTTATCCAACATGTACCAGCATCGTCTTTTACAGCTCTACAAATCACAGATTGAACGCGGCATTTTGTTCTTATGTGAAGTCGCTAACCTCCACACCAATATTCTTTCCTCGCAGGGGCGTCTGCGTCAGCAGGCATTTGGTGTGTTGCGACACCACGGACCCGAGCACCTGAGGGTCGGACCCTCCCGCGCTTAACCGTGCGTGGCTTAGCCATGTCCGGGGAAAAGGGGATCCTGGGGGTTGAGCCGATGCCGGGAGTTTGGACCTTTATGGCCCCCCGGACGAGGCAACACACTTCTTTGGCCTCCGCTTCACGTAGACGGCACCCCCGGACTGACCCACCCGGGGGAAATCGGTAGTGGCCTTTTCCTGTATCTCTCTCCAATCTTCGTCTTTTCCTCTCACTTTCAATCTTTCCTGTCGTCTTCTCTCTTCCATTTACTTCAAGCATTCCTGGCAGCAAGGGTTAACCTTGTGTGTCATAACCACCCTTGGTTATACGTATTTGGTTATAGCGGGAACGGACAGTTGGCGTTTGTGGGGCTTGTATCTGCGGGTCCTACAGCGTCCCCTCGCTGGGCTCCATGGTGGGTGGCTTGCGTTCCTGCCGAAAGATCATTATTTTTCATGGCTTTTTCTTTCCCCGCGTTACCCGATCGCCCCCTTAAGTGCGGGTGCACCGAAGACTTATTCAAATTTTTTGGCCGGCAAACTGAAAACTTCCCTCGATTCCACGTTATCCACTGTGAAAAACCCAAAGACGGTGAGAATGATCTCACCTTTTCTAGTTTCAAAATGTCTAACGGAAACATTTGGCGCTGGCTACAAAGCATCAAAGATGGCTAGCGGCGATCTCCTATTGGAACTTCGCGATAAGAACCAACATGACAAGCTCCATAACTTAGCCTCATTTGGGGACATCCCAGTGACAATTACCCCGCACCACACGATGAACACCACCCGTGGTGTTGTCTCTGATGACGACCTGATGCATCTGGAAGAAACTGAACTATTAGAAGGCTGGAGCGAGCAAAACGTAATCAATGTGAAGAGAATCATGCTACGGCGCGATGGAAAAGAGATGAGAACAAAGCATCTAATACTTACATTTGGTTCAAGTGTGCTTCCTGAAAGTATTGAGGCAGATTACGTGAAACTCCGGGTAAGACCATATGTTCAGAACCCTCTGCCATGTTTTTATTGCCAACGATTCGGCCACAGTTTGCAGAACTGCCGAGGCCGACAAACGTGTGCGAAATGTAGTGCCAATTAACACCTCGCTGAATCATGTGAAAACGCCCTCCACTGTGTGAACTGTGACGGGGACCCGCCGCGTACTCGCGGTCGTGCCCATCATGGAAAAAAGAAAAAGAAATTGTCGCAATCAAAGCAAAAGAAAACATCTCATTCAAGGTGGCACGAAGGCGGGTATTATCCCTGCCCAAGAACACCTTTGCCGAAGTGGCGCGTCAGGGGGCAGCGCCACAACGGCCTCCGGCGGCTGTCCGGCCCACACGCAGTGAGCCGCCAGCGACGCCATCCGCCCCCTCGGTGGCTGCAGCTAGCGCTACTCCGCCAACTGACAAGAAGGGGCCATCGACCTCCGGGCAGGTGGCCTCAATGGTCTCGTCCCTTGAAACGAGGCCTTCCCGTCAAACAAACTGCTCGCAAGAGCGCGTGTCCAGCGCCTCGCAAGAGGCGATTGACACAACAACCAGCCAGACGGCGCCGCCAGCGCCTACGGAGCGGCGAGAATCTCGCGATCGCTCCAAAAAAGAAAAAGCCCGCATCACAGGGCCCGACAAGGGCTCTGTGTGTTAAGTTAATCTCTTTTAAACACACAGCACAAAAAACACTTTCAACATGAATACACAAATAATACACTGGAACGTCAGAGGACTCCTACACAACCTCGATGACGTCAAAGAAATCCTACATAGGTTTCATCCTAAGGTGCTGTGTGTTCAAGAGACACACCTTAAATCTACACAATCCAACTTTCTTCGGCAATACGCCATTTTCCGGAAAGACCGAGACGACGCTCTTGCGTCGTCCGGTGGTGTAGCAATAGTTGTAGACAAGTCTGCAGCTTGTCAACATGTATCCCTTCAGACGGCCCTTGAGGCAGTGTCAATTCGGGCAATTCTTTTTAATAAATTAGTCACTGTATGTTCTATATACATACCCCCAAACTATATTCTGGGAAAAACTGATTTTTATAATCTTGGTCATCAGCTTCCGGAACCCTACATACTTGTGGGTGATTTTAACGCTCACAGCACGTTGTGGGGAGATTCGCGATGTGACCCGAGAGGTGGACTTGTAGAAAACTTTCTTTTGAACTCTGGTGCGTGTCTCTTCAATGGGAAGGAGCCACCATATTACAATCTTTATCATAATTCTTACTCATCAATAGACCTGTCAATTGGCTCTGCCTCCTTTTTCCCTGATTTATTATGGCGTGTGCTCAAAGATCCATTTGGAAGTGACCACTTCCCAGTGGCACTCGACTTGTTGAAACAAAATGACTCCCCTCCGCATGACCCTCGCTGGAAACTAGCCTCAGCTGACTGGAAGTGTTTTAAAGAATCCACATACTTATCACGAGATTTTAAAAGTAATTTTAGTATAGATCATGTTGTATTATATTTTACCGCTTTTATTATTGACGCTGCAGAAAAGTTCATCCCTCAAACGAAAGGTCGTTCATGCGGAAGACGAGTTCCCTCGTGGAACGAGGACTGCAGGCAAGCTCGGAAAAAGCAAAACAAAGCCTGGGGCATCCTGCGCCGATACCCAACTGCAGAAAACCTTCTTCAATTCAAACAATCTTAATCACAGGGAAGGCGCACGCGACGGCAGGCTAGGGGAGGAAGCTGGGAGAGGTTTCTGTCGGGAATAAATTCGTATACCCAAGAAACAAAAGTGTGGAATGCGCTCAGAAGGCTAAAGGGGCAGGAACCACTTCCGCTGCCTTTGGTAAATAATCAAGGAAACAGGTTGGAAGACCAGGCAGACGCTCTCGGAACACACTTTCAGTATGTATCTAGCTCCGCGCACTATACGCATACATTCCTTAAACACAAAGAAATAGAAGAAATGAAGACACTGGACCGCAAATGCCGAGGAAACGATCTATACAACTGTCCATTCAAGATTGCCGAGCTTAAGGCAGCATTGAACACCTGCAAAAGCTGTGCGCCGGGAGCAGACAGGATTATGTATGACATGATCAAGAACATGCACACGGACACACAGATAACATTGCTCGCACTTCTTAATCATATTTGGGCAGCCGGACACTTTCCAGCGGCATGGAAGGAAGCTATCGTTGTCCCAGTTTGGAAACAGGGTAAAGACCCATCCTTGGTATAACAAGCTACCGTCCGATAGCACTTACATGCTGCTTATATAAGCGTTTCGAAAAAATGATAAATCGCCGTCTCTTGCATTTCCTAGAATCAAACAACATGCTTGATCCCTACCAGAAGCTAAACATTTCGACAGAATTACCTGTCTGGTTGGGAAAATTGATTAGGACTTAGAGATTGACTCCAACCAAATAAGGAAATTTACTAGCCCGACGTTTTGGAACCAATTCGGCTCCTTCTTCAGGGGGTATTCTTCGGAGGTGGCGGTGTGCCGCTTTTAAAAGGTCCATCGTAAGAAAGGAGAGGAAGGGGGAGAGAGCGTAAGGTGCGGAGTCAATCTCTAAGTCTTGATCCCTACCAGTGTGGATTTCGAGAAGGCTGGTCCACAACCGGCCATCTTGTGCGCATTGAAGCAAACATACGTGATTCATTTGCTCATAAACAATACTTCTTGTCAGTTTTTCTCGACATGGAAAAGGCCTATGACACCACATGGCGCTATGGCATTATCAGAGACTTGTCAGAAATGGGTATCCGTGGCAACATGCTTAGCATAATTGAAAGCTATCTCTCACACCGAACTTTCCGAGTTAGAATTGGTAATGCCCTCTCTAGGCCATTTATTCAGGAAACTGGGGTACCGCAGGTTGGCGTACTTAGCTGTACCCTTTTTATTGTTAAAATGAACTCTTTACGTTCGTTTATCCCACAAAGGATGTTTTACTCAGTATATGATGATGATGTCCAGATTGGATTTAAATCGTGTAACATCGCAGTCTGCGAGCGACACGTTCAGTTTGGATTGAACAAAGTCTCAACATGAGCAAATCAGAACGCCTTCAAGCTGAATCTACAGAAAAGCTCCTGCATCCTCTTCACAAGGTCTCAGAGCCCAGTATCCAGCTCCATGGTCAGCGCTTACCTCTGAACACACAGCATAAATTTCTTGGTGTTATACTTGACTTTAAACTTACATTCATTCCGCATATAAAGTATTTGAAAGCCAAATGTTTGAAAACAATGAACATTCTCAAAATCTCTTGCGCACACGACATGGGGCAGTGACAGGGGCTGCTTATTGAACCTGTAGTCCTGTATAGGAGCCTCATACGGTCACGTCTGGACTATGGGGCTGTTGTGTATCACTCTGCCGCTCCAAGTGCATTGAAGATTTTGGATCCCGTTCACCATTTAGGCATTCGCCTGGCCACAGGCACCTTCAGGACAAGTCCTATACAGAGTTTGTACGTAGAATCTAATGAGTGGCCACTCCACCTGCAAAGAACATATATAAGCTTTACATATTTCCTGAAAGTGCAATCTAATCCTGAACACCCATGTTATAAAACCATTAACGATTTGACGTCTGCCACGTTATTTCAAAACCAACCTTGAATGAGAAAACCTTTTACACTACACGTGAGGGAGCTTGAGCGAGGAAATGAATGTCCCACTAGATTTGCACCGGCTGCTAGATTGATCGGCCACGGCTGTTGCCACCGTGGCTGTGGCAAATGTTAAAATGCGACATGTCATTTGTCGAAGTTACAAAACATGCTCCAGTGGAACACATCAGAATGCACTTCCGAGAACTTCAATTAAAATACCCATGCCCAGAATTTTATACTGACGCATCAAAGTCCAATGCTGGCGTGTCTTATGCAGCAATTAGTCCATCTTTCTCGAAATCTGATGTATTGCACCTCGAAACAAGTATCTTTTCCGCGGAGGCATACGCATTAATGTCGGCTGTAAAACATATAAAGGCATTAAAACTCGAGAAAGCCGTCATATTTACAGACTCTCTAAGCGTAGTAAGAGCTTTAGTGTCTCTACGGAAACATAAAAATTCAGTAATCAATGACCTTTACTCATCTCTGTGTACTATGTACGCATCTAACCAACATATCGTAATATGTTGGGTGCCAGGGCACAGAGGCATATTGGGCAATACACTTGCAGACGAACTTGCTACATCCATCACTACGAGAGCCTGCAACTCTAACGTAGTAATCCCTCCCGCAAACTTGAAGCCTTTCTTGCGCAATAAGCTGAGAAACTTTTGGCAATCAATCTCGGACCGCGAAACCTCCAATAAACTTCATTTAATCAAGCCGCACCTACGAAACTGGCCTTCGGTAACAAAAGCGCGACAAACTGATGTCGTGCTCTGTCGACTGTGAATAGGACATGTGTACGGCACTCATTCTCACCTTCAGACTGGTGGTGAGCCTCCACTCTGTGGTAGGTGTGGTGAGAGACTGACCGTTCTCCACGTCTTGGTGGAGTGTCGGGAACTAGAGGCTGAACGAAATAAGCACTTTCCTATAGCACACCGATGGCACATTCCCCTTCATCCACTATTGTTTTTTGGAGCAGAACCAATTTTTGACCATAAATCAGTTTTAAACTTTTTTACAAAGTGTCGACTTATTGCGCGTTTTAAGCCCACGTGATTCGTAGCGCGTCCTCTCAACGGTGGCTGCTGCTACGATAGTTGTGACCTGTATGGCACATGCCTCCAGGTCCTTGTGCTTAAGGGCCCTGGTGAGGCACTAGTGCTACCTGCTTTAGTATATGACCTCTTCTTAATACATCGTTTCGTCATAACATGTCATGCATCATGGTCAACTTTTAATGCATATATAATTGCGGACCTTTCAATGAATCTTTTAGGCCTCTCTCTATACAGCCATGTTTTATCTGCGTCTTAATATTAGTTATTCATCCACCAATAGCAGCCTATTACCACAGCCTTGGCGCTCTTTGGCCACATCTGGCCCTTGCGCCAATAAACCCCAATAATCATCATCATCATCAATTAATATTCTTTACTACCTTACAAGAACCACGAGTATTGGCCTGTGCCTCACCCACGTACTAACTACGGCTTTCAAACCTTAAGCTATACATTGCCTTCTCTGCTTAACAAGTTTGGCTTTTCTCACACCTCGATACGCGAACTTTCCTTTAACTCTCTTCGAAACTTATTTAGTTAATGTGTGCTTTTTCACAGCTACTTTAATTCTGTTTTGTGACCGCAACTTACTTTGAATGTACCCGGAGATATAATGTATTTGTAGTATTGTCCATTTTATTGTGCACCATGTTTTTCCAGTTTTGAGTCATTTATGCTACTTCATTAGCCTGTGCTAGCCTGTGCTATTCCGTGCATACCGCAGTACCGATGTATACGGGGGGAAGGGAGCTTTGTCAAGCCGCGACTGAGCGGCTTTTTTTCCCTTCTCCTCAGCCATGTATTTATGTATGCATGTCTGGAATAAAGGCTCAGACTCAGACGTTTCGTCTGATCTTTTGAGCCTCTGCCATGATCGGCGTCAGTTTTGCGACGGTGAACGTCAAAGAAGTCTGCATCAAGCTTTGTTTCCTCTCGGAACAGCTTCTAACGTTAACTGACTTGTTCATGTTAAATTTGTACCGCAAGGTGAGACAGTCAAGCAACATTTTTTTTTATCTTCAAGTGCCCAAGTAGATGCATGAAGCAGTTAGGAGAAAACGTTCCAATTTGGGGAACTTGGGCGCATGAATTGTGCACTCCAACAACGCTTCCGCCCACACAGCACTGAGCACATTTTGGCATAAAATGGGATGACAAGGGTACTTGAAACTGGCTGCCCTTTCTCCCTGCGACTTGTTATTTCCATGACTGAAACGGCAGCTTCAAGGAAGGCGTTTTCAAGATGTGAATGGCGTAAAGAAAGAAACGACGGGTGCACTTAAGGCCATTAGCTTGCAAGAATTCCAGAACAGTCTTGAACAATGAAAAAAAAATGGTGAGACAAGTGTATTACGTCTCAGGGAGGGTACCTTGAGGTTGAATGAAGTTTAGTAATGTTCGGAGAAATACGCGCATTAAAAAAAGACAATTCTTGTTACTTGTCGGTCTCCCCCTCGCTCGTACGTACGTACGTACGTACGTACTATCGGCCAAAAAAGTTTACGAACCAAGGGATCTGATGAAAAGCTGAATATCTCTGCAGCATCGAAGCGCAGCCTGGTATTCCCATTTCCAGCCTCTACTGGTATATGCGAACAACATTGTGTTGCATGGTTTTACTGGCTACTTTTAAAGGTTGCTCGGATAGTTTGCATTTTCTGAGATCCCGTGGTTCATAAACTTTTTGGTCGATAGTACATACATACATACGCACGCACGCACGCCCACACGCACACACATACGCACGTATACGCACGCACGCACGCTTACCTCCAGCAAAATTAGCCGTTTGACCGTGTCCTTTCATCGCTGTCGCTGCCTCCTTCTTTCTAACACTTGTATGGTAAGTCATCATGCATCAAGATAACAAGCAGACGATGTTTTGCATCAAGATCACGGGCTAAAGTAATGTCCGTCATGGCTCGCATTCACAAAAAAAGTACTTCTAGTATACGCTACAACTTTTCGTAAGAGCAGATGCCATCCGATCGTGATGGCAGACATATCAGCGAAATTAGCTGGCCAATGGAAAAAAATTACAAACGAGAAGATTTGCGAATTCGGCGCCCGACCAGTGTAATTCTTAGGAATTATGCAACTTCCGTTCAACGGGAAGCTGTATTTACTGCCTCAGGCGGTATTGAGGAAGGCAGTTGCTGAGGGAACATATATAGAAAAGTGATTTTGCACATGTCCATGTGAAAGGTTTTGTTATTTCCTCCTTTCCATATGTTGCGCTTGTTTAGACGTTTGTTTGTAGCTACCACTTTGGCACAACAGAGGCCCATATTCAAAAAAATCTATTTCTCTGAATTGTTCGTAAGAGAACATTCCGGCCAATCCTGACGCTGGACATGCCATTATAGAAGGCCAATTGAAAATAGTAGTTACGAACAAAAAGCTTTGTGAATTCGGCCCTAGAATCAGTAAAACCTCGTTAATACGTACCCGCTTAATAAATAATTCCGGTTTAAATATAGTCGCGATGAATTGCCTACCCTGCCGTCATTGAACTCAATGTATTGGCTGACCGCTTCAGCCGTAGTCACTTACCGTTTGGCAAACGGTTAATGCGTAGTATTTACCTAATTTTTTGGCGCGTACAAGCCCGGAATCGGGAAAATGTCTTGCGCCGACTTTTCAGGGACTGCATTCTCCACCAGTAGTGACGTCAAAACATGGTAGTCATGACGAGTTTCCTGCTCCCATAGCTTCTGGCGCTTCCACGTCGTTCACAACGACGACATGAACGTGGGTGATGGCCCTTCCGTCTTCGACGCGGCGAGTGCGTTTATCATCATGAGAGCATTCGCAGAGAAGTGGGGCCTGACGGAGAAATTGGTTTGCGGCCTTGTGGAGTTTGGGGATGCCGTCGTTGTTGCAAGGCTGCCACGGCGGCAAGGAAAAATCACAGATTTATTATTATTTTTTTTTGCGGCCTGCTCGCATATTAAACTTATCTTCGTGTGTGTTTGAGTGAGGATTAAAACGTAGTTTTTTTCTCGCCGGTAAGTCTATAGCCGCTCATCTGCCATTGTCGGTTAAATAGTACATCGCTTAGCGCGTACCTGATGCACGTTCCCCGCTAACTACGTAATTACGAGGTTTTACTTGTTAACAAAAGTTTCCTTTGCATAGTAGTTTATAAACAGCGACAAAAGCTGCCTTGATATTATACAGGCTGCACATTTCGGAGTGAGGTCTGGTTGCCTTGCTAGAATCCGCCAATTTTGAATCAATAATAGCATACGGAGAGTTATATCTCCTATAATTTTTTGTAGTTTTTTCGTCAGAATAAGAATACTTTTCGTAGCACATTTCAACAAGACAGTATTTACAGGCCCATGAGGCAGTGCCATAATAACACGTTCTATTATAGTCATTGCCGCTTTCGGGTAAGTTGCTGTTACATTTCACCTTTCACGTGTCCGCCTGTTGTGCACTTCATAATGTAGGTTGATTTACCTGTGCATGCAAACCATAATTTTTACATGTTAATCTGTGCTTCCTTTTTTTTCAGCTTTGGTCCCTTATTCCTCAAGTAGGAAAATACTTGGTATTCAAATCGATATTTCAAGGTAATATTTTCCAAATATTCGCATTTCCTTCAGTTCGAAAACGTTGATATTCGGATAGCCATATTCCCTTTTGGAAGCGTTCGCAAACATCATCGTGAGCACGTGTACTTGGCAGCAAACACAGCGGGCAGTTGAAATACTTATTTTACGGCGAAGCCACAGGCAGTCCTGCGAGGAGACAAACGCCGCACGGGAGCTTGTCCGGACATGCCAGCCCATGATGGCGGCAAATTTCAAAAGAACGATTCGCAAAAGGGTGTAGAGAGAAAGAGAGAGAGAGAACAAAGTCAATTCCTGTCGAAGCAGGCCTATATACTAACACGGGCACAAGGAAGCAAAATGACAATGCAAACGCGTTTCGTTCCTATACCTGTCTCGGTGTTAGCGTGCCTACCTTTCAATAACATGAATCCCTCCTACCAACTTGCTCAACCTTTAGTCATTCCAGAAACAAAGTCAAAACTCAGTAAATGTCTGAAACTCAGCGTTCTCACGTAACAGCGTGACCAAGGGCCGTCACACGCTGGTACGCTGATCTGGAACTCGTATCAAGACAGCATTCGGTGCTGCAACTCACGTTCCTAAACTAAACGTTCGAATATCATGAACGAAATCTCGCAAAACAACTCGTGAAGACTGCCTGACAACTGCAATAAACACACTAAAACTTTGGAGTTGCGCTGCACTACCCGCGTGTCATTGCTGGAATTGGCGCAGAACTAATTGTAGAAAGAAAATAACGTTTGTTTAGAAAAAGCAATGCGTTCATAGTCTTTCATTTTCTCAGGGGGGGGGGGGGCTAATTCAAGGAGTTTTTCCTTTGTAAGTGCCATTTCCTATCGGCTGGCCGTCATCGCTAATACTATGTGTCCAGCATCACCGACTGGCTGACTTTCCTGTGTGTACGCGCCTTGAGGCCGAATTCACAAAGCTTTTTTCTCGCGAGAGCTGTTTTCCATTTTCCGGCTGCCCTCGCTCATAATATGTCCGGCATCACGATTGGCTGGGGCATCTGCTTGCTCTTACGAACAGCTAAAGCTTAAGAACGTCTTTGTGAATACAGGGCCGGTTCTTGTTGAGGCTAAAGTCACTAAAGCCATTTACACCTCCGAGCAAGGTAACTGCACTTGCATTCGGTTACTTCTTTTCTGTGGCATAGTCAGGACTAGTTTTCGGTCACATAACCTGTTCGCGTATCATTCCGGTCTCACAGTACATAGACCAGGAGCCGTATTAAAGTGGGCCGGGGTCGTTTACGTCTGTGACTGTTCGTTTCTCATCGTCCACTCCGCTGGGTGGTCTATCTCGGCGATAGCGGGGGCGCGACTTGGAAAATGAAAAGTAAGCCAACCGATATGACGCACATATTAGCGAAGACGGCCGGCCAATGGCAAACATCACTTACGAGCGAAAAGGTTTGTGAATTGGGCGCCTTCACCGCGCTACGATGAGTCCAAAATCGCGTGTTTTGAACGCGCGCAACTACAACAGTTGAATACGTACAAAACAACCAAGAACTTTACGCGCCAAGCAGATCGTGTTGTATTAATGGTTCTATTCCAGGTGCGGGGAGAATGCTGTGAACTGGTCTTGTTCTTTCATCATTCGTGCTTGGTGGAACATCGCACGATTTCCAGTGTCTCTCTCTTGCATAAATTGTTCAGATCGAAGTGCGCAAATATCTAATGATCGACTTTTCTGCTTGTTTCTCTTTTTTTTCTCAGTCTGCGTTTGGCCAGAAATACTAATTACGCCGTGATTACGCCCTAACTTGAGCAGCAAGATTTCAATACTGCGTTCTCGCTTGCGTTCGTACGGCAAGTTCGTACCAGGCCTATCGGCCACGCGAAGACGCGGGAGCGTTGGCTTAGGCAAATAAAGAGCCACAAATTGTAGCTATACGCTAAGGCTTCCTCTACGAGATTACGCGGGATTACGCAAAGCAGCGAACATCGTCTTACAGAAGCGCGCGCTAGGGGGACACAAAGGCCTCAGCGCGCGGCATCCCTGGCAAACCGGGTGGAAGGGGGGGGGGGGGGGGGGATAAGGAGGAAAGCCAGACCGGCGTTGGCCGAGACAACGAAATCCATAGTCGAGAGAAAATGTCGGGCGTTCCACATGCTGCCACGCTGCTGGCTGTCTCGAAACTGATACGGCACCAAATGTATACGTTTTTTCTTTCCAAAGCAAGAATTTGTGCTGGCGTGCAAGACAGCGGAATAAAGCGGGGCCACACGAGCGCGGCGCGTCTTGGAAACCTAGAAAAGAACATAGCACGCGTTTTCCCAAGATGAGGGGATAGGGCCCCCGAAGGAACAAACAGAAGGCACAGAAGGAAGATGAAAAAAAAATGCGAGAGTGCAGAAGAAGCAGACTCGTTAACAATAGCGCGAGAAGGCAGAAAAAAAAATTTCTATCGACGAATCATGCACCAATCGCAGCGCCATAAAATGGAAGGGATGGCAGGCCGCCGTAAACAAGAGAGCGCGAGGGAAAGAAACGAGCAAAGGAAATTGCGGTGAGACGTATACGAAGCGATATCCGAAAACAAGGCGAAACGAACGACAAAGTGACGAGGCGTGGTCAAATGAAGCAAGAAAGCTCCAACCAAACGTAAACAGCAACGAACACACACAAAACGGCGCCCTGCAACAACCGTTGACGCTGCCGCGGTTTCTCTCTCTCTCTCTCTCTACATACTTACATTTTTTTTTAAACTTTAGCCGATATACTGCACCTGTTATCAGCACGGCGTCGTCCTTCGGGAAACTCCAAATACGATAACAAAGAACCACCTCTGGGCAAAAAATGACGGTGCCAGAGCGCGCGCGGCCGTGTCACAACAAAAGGCGCCGCAAACGTCAAAATGCACGGAAATCCGGAACTAAAAACGCGCGCGCGGGCAAGCTCGACGAGTGTTGCCTCTGCACGCGGTGGCCCGAACGCAGCGCGTGCGTTGTCGAGAAAGGATGAAATTTCTCCCGCGTGTACTGTTTGCTTTGTTTGTGGATTTCACCACCGCCATCCCTCCCCCAACCCACTGATCTTCGCTATGTGTATTTGTTGCTCCCCCCCCCCTCCCTCTCCTTTTATACCCCTTCTCTAAGCCACACCTTAGAACGCAGCTGCGATCGATGCCTGCGCTCCTGGCACGCAGTTCTCTATCTCACATCGCTCCTCACAAGCTTTCTTTATTACATAAAACAATAAAAGAAAGAAAGAAACCAGGGAATACAAAACAAATCATCACGTGAAGTAGTTTGAAACATACCCCCCCCCCCCCCTTTCCTTTATTTTCCTGGGAAACGTGCACGCATACATGTGCCGAAGTTCTTGGTTAAGCCTGCGATTTCTTTTTGACTCGTTCGTTTCAGAGACGCCAACATTTCTTTATCTCGCCTGGAGCTTTCGAAAGCGTCTTTTATTTATTTTGATTGTTTCCCCTGCCCATCGACTCCATCGACTTCGTTCTATGCGATATCGGAAAGAAAACGAGAGGAAATAAAACGAAGAACTAAAAAAAATTGTTGAGGGGGAACACGTGAAAGAAGCCGCAGACAAGGGGATTCATTTGATCCGAAAAATTTATAAATGGCAACGACGGCCAGGACGTCTCGCGTGCCTCGTTGTCAATACTTTTTTTTTTTTTTTTTTGCTACAGTGTCCTGAAGGCTCACTTTTTTTCTTTCTTTCTTTCTTTTCGTTACGCGACCCTGCTTCGGAAACGACCAATTTCAACTCGATCTGACTCAAATTCCCTTTCAGCTACCTTCTTGCGCGGAGTTTAACATATTCATTTTTGTTTTTCGTTTTTACATTTCTCCTTGCTTGCCATAATTTTAAGACATCCGGTATACTCTGCTTGACGTAGAGAAATTGCAAATTGCACTCTGTAAGCTTTCATTTCTTTTTTTTTCCCCTCCCCTGATATCGCGCATGCACCTTCCGTCGTTACTTTTTCGATAGCCCTCCTTCGTAACCCCGAAAAGAAATAACTACACGTGCCGTATGAGAAACGTAAGCGGGAAAAACTTACCGCCAAAAAAAAAAAGGTTAAAAAAGAGATCGACTGAAAAAGCATAATCTTCTCCCACTCTCTTACGCGTGGGTACTGGCTTCATTGCATGCGTACGCATATTTCTTACTCGAGTTGTTCGTTTAAGTTCGCCTGCTTAACTCATTCAGAATGAGCGACGGATAGAAAAAAAAGCTGACGGTAAAAAAAAAGAAAGAAGAGACGATGAGAAAGCCTTCAGAAGTGGTTTCCATTCCCTTTTCGGGGATCAGTGCGCCTTATCCCACTGGGCCGTTCTACACGCGGAGTACCCACGCTTGGCGCCCCGCGACGGAACGTCGCAACTGCAGCTACTGCCCCCGTGTCGCGTACGCGGCTCGTGGGAATGAGCCCGTAACGACTGATCTACCGTTGTCGCCTCAGAATGTCCAGTTCTCACTACTTGCGAGATCCTTTTACGCAGTCGACCAGGACGTACCACATTAAAACTATTCGCGAACAATTTAGTCGCGTAAACTACCATAAATGTGTCTTGATTTCCACCGATAATCTATTTATTGGAACAATCTATCAGACCCTGCTGCATAATATGTTCCACGTTGGATTCAATTGTGCGATGTATGAAGGATATGGAATATTTCTAATTCTTTACATTTCGTTATTTCTCTGGGTTTGTGTTTGTCTCAGTTTTTGCCGAAATTTACCTTTGGCACCTATTCATGTACCAATTGTTTAACCCACATATGCATAGGCCCAGAAAGGACCTGCATTATCCGCAAATAAATAAATAAATAAATAAATAAATAAATAAATAAATAAATAAATAAATAAATAAATAAATAAATAAATAAATAAATAAATAAATAAAATAAACCTTGTCCTACAGTCGTTTCTTGGCATCAAGTAGATGCGTTCACAGGCGGAAGCACTGTTTCTCAAGCACCGACCACGCGACGCCGTATGATTAAGCATGCATGCAAGCTCGTGCGCAGAGCTGGAGCAGTGACATGTGTATACGTATATAGCGCCGTATACACGCACTATACCGTCGCTCTTCTAGGCGCCTGTGGGACTTAAAGGTAACCTGAAATGATTCTGGCGATTTTGTGCAAACGTACTAAAGCGTGTTATTTATCATAAGGTTTTAAAAATGTGCATCGCTACCAAACACAGCGGCACCGCTCCCTTCAGTTTTCAGCCCCCCCAATCCAAGTGACGCGTGTTGCCCGACTGACGTCAGTAGGGCGAGCCATCCGATTGGCTACACAAGTCCCAGCATCGATAATTTTTCCAGCTTTACGGTGAGCAAATGTTATTTGTAAAAGTTGGAATGTTGGTTAATTTATTTGTGTATAAAAAAGTAACCGAGAGAGAATACACAACGATAATTTCTCACTACACTCAAGCACTGCCGCCACACAGCAAGTGTCATTCACTTGTGTTACAACGTGCTCCGTGTTGACGCGAGCTGCGCGGTCAGTGTTAGTGTCGATCTGTCTTTTCGCGAGCACCATGGATCACCCTTGTGGCGTTGTGGACTGCAAATCTAGCTATCGGCTACATGTCAAGCTGCGACATCGTGTCCGTCTGCAAGGCAACATGCGAGTGGAGCGGCTGCAGCGCATCGGGCTGTCGGTATCCGATCGGCACCAGCATCTACGTGTTTGCGGCCGTCACTTCACGCCGAAGGATTACTACCCCAATAGAGTGTAGCGTGTGCGGTGTTTGGGTAAACGCAAGCGCAAGCGGACTGGGCGTTTTACGGGAGGAGCGGATGCGCGAACGTGAACGCCCTGCACGGTGCAGCCACCTGGTGGCGCAGAGCTCAACCAAACACGGAGCTAATATAGAGTAACCAAATGTATTCTACTTTGCTGCTTGTGAACATTTTTGGCAGGAGCGTAATCGTGAACACGATGTTTTCGTAAATGTTTAAAAATTTTTACACTTGGTTACAGCAATATTAGCTCAATGTTTGGCTGCTTAAGCTGTGCGCCACCTGGTGGCTGGACCGTGCAGACCGATCAGGCCGCTCACGTACGTCTATGCTAAAGCTCCTTCATGACAGCGGTAGTAATACGGAGGAGTTTTAGATTGCGCCTCCTCCCATCCGTCAAAACGCGCAGCTCGCCTGTGGCTACCGGAATACCGGACACGCTCGCGATGCGAAAGAATGCTCGCAACGCACGCTGCTTGGATAGCTCTCGCTGGGAACCGACGGCCACGCAGGTGGCGGAAAGGTTGTAGAGGGTTCGAGCCCTGGCTCCAAGACAACCGGAATTAGACACGACGTCACATCACGACGCAGAGCCAGTACAGGCGGAGCGTTGCTTAGGCCCGAACACTCGGTGAACGACTTGAGGAGAGAAAACATGGCTATGGAGGAGGGTAACTTGTAATCGTCCGTAGCTCTCTCAATGTGAGACGCTTCATTTAAATTGTGGCGCAGAATTGCCCCGTGACTGGCCCCTCGAGGCGCTTTGTGTGTATTCGCGGGTGTTTTCACGCTCGAAAAAATATTTTTATGTAGCACGTATTGAGCAACAGAAAGCTGTATCGGTAGTTTTTCATAGTGCTCTACAATTTTCTCATGAACACTTTGATAATTAGGGCAGTACTTATCGAGTTAGATAATTAATTACAATTAACTAATTAAATCTCAGCAACGAAAAAATTACTCGCGGCTACTCCACTGCACTGGAAACAATACGCACTAGGTTTGCTTCGCGTAACGCCGTTCTTCTTTTTTTAAATCGTGCTGCGTAATAGCTAGGACATCCTGTATATATATATATATATATATATATATATATATATATATATATATATTCTTCTTCTTTTTTTAAAATCGTGCTGCGTAATAGCTAAGACACCCTATATATATATATATATATATATATATATATATATATATATATATATATATATATATATTGTACAGGAGATTATCGGCACCGGCAGGGTGCAAGGTGGAAGTGAAAGACGACGGACTAGTAGTGCGCGCTCAATCGGTGTCCAGCTGAGCCTGCCCCGTTTTACTAGTCTCCTGTCAGGCGCCCTGCGTACTTCACTTAGAACAACACCCTGCGACATTTGGTGGAGGTGCGGGGTAGCCGTCTTTACCGCGCTGGAGCTCCGAAGCCGTATGTAACCATCTGCCTCCTCAATGACCGACGACGCCGGCACCTCGCGAGGTGTTCTGGTGCGGTACGTCAGCGCGACCCTGCGATCTTCAGTGGCACTGACGATCACGACGTGGAGGACTGACTTGCAGCGTATGAACGCTTTAGCGCGTATAATAAGTGGGATGACCGCACCAAGCTGACCAACGTCATCTTTTATCTGACCGCTATGGCCAATCTGTGGTTCAGAAACCATGAAGCCGATTTTACAACCTGGGGTGCTATGCAGGATGCGCCGAGTTTGGCGAAACTCGGGATCTTCACGAGCTCTGGCGACACCCCAAGATGAAAGAACAAATGGTACAAGACAAAGTTTGTCCGTCGGCACGCCTCCAGTTTCATTGGTTTATCTAGATTCACTCTGGGTGGCTATCAACCCTTGGGTGTTGCCATATGGGCGGTCGACAAACTGGGGCGCACGCGATCATACGGTCATGCATGGTCGTGCCTTCTTTCACTTGTTTGTCGTTCCACCGAGTGCATTACAGGCGCAAGCAAGTTATAAAATAAATTCATTTAGTACAATAATATTAGTCGCATTAATGTGGGTTATAAGCATTTTAAAGTTTACAAGATGTACGCTGAATGTGTATTAGACTAATTTGTAGTTTAATACGTTTCGCGTTATACCACGAGGGGATGCTAGCCCTCCTCTTTTTTCCTCTGCATTGGCTTGGCGTGGCTCGCTACGTGCTTGCGCTAGCATTTCCGAGCAGAGATTGGTGTGCGCTTGGTTTTCTCACTGGGGTTTCAACAGATCACTCGTGGCTCTTTCTCTTTCCTCTTAATTGGATTGGTGCGGCTCGCTACGTGCTTGCGCTCCCATTTCCGAGCACAAATTTATGTGCGCCTGGTTTTCACACTGGGCTTTTAACAGATCGCTCGTTGCTCATGCTAAAGAAAGGCTGCGAGATGAAGTGAGCGTCGGCTAGCGCCTAAGTGGTTTGCCGCGCGCTTACCGTGTAAGCACTCAGGAATGCCAGAAAGCACTCATACAAGGGTCAGAAAACTACGCTTTATTTTCTTTTACATTGCGATGCACCTTCATACTGGCAAGCGTGGAGCGATGGCTTCTGAACAACGGCAGGAAAGACTCTTTATACTGGGTAGCCCGAGCGATCCGTTGTTTCTAACAAAAGCAAGAGAGGGTCTTTGCAGCGCACGTGGCCGTTGGGTGCAACCACATCCATCCCAGGTGGGCCTCCTGCATCGGTGCAGTTACCCTGTACCCATCGTTGACGAGGTGGCGCTTCACTTTTTGACAATAACTTTCATTTTTTTTTTTTTTTTGCGTGTGAACGCCCGTGATGGGGCCCACAACGTTCACGCTGTGGTTGACTATCTCCCAATGCAGATTGAGGCATAGCCCCGTTAGCATCCACTAAATTTGGGATATATTTGTATGCGGCCAATTCGTCACTATGAATAATGGTCCCCGGTTGAACATTGGCTGCAATAATGGCACCTAGCGTCGCCGCCTTTCGTAGGTCGACCTTGAAAGTAGCTGCACCCCTCTGGTCGCGCAGAACATGCCATAGACCCATGGTCCACCATCTTTAACACCGACGTAATTTTGGCGGCTCGGCGGAAAGTTGTCGCTCGACATTAGGCGGCCTAGATTGTACTTTTGCTCGCCGCGAAGAAGGCACTCGTCAATTTGCGCTATCTACCCGGGGCCACCGAGTGGAGGTTGCGCCAGCAGCTCGTCCCTCGCGAACTTACGGGGGTAGTTACTCCAGTTGGCGATGGCGTGCTCCGATAGAGGTAACAATTCGCCGGTCAACTACTTCAACAGCCATATGTCTACGCTCTTGCTCACGCAGTACGTGAGCCAAATCATTTGCCGCCTGGAGAGGTGATCGTTCGGACGGCCGAGGCGGTCAGTGTTGGTGAAGTAACTTCCTTCGCCTCTCTGCCCGTGCAGTGCAGCGGTACCGTGTAACTGCGAAAACTGATTTCGGCAGCTGTTGCACCGGAAGGCAGCCCTGCGTCCATTCTGAGCCTTCTAATATAATGTGACCACTTCGCCTGCGCAGGTTGGTTGGTCCGGGTTGAACCCCTGGTGGTCGCAGGTGCCCCAGTACTCCGATGATGACGCCGGACCGGGCCTGGGGCTGGGGCGCGGTGGACGAGCAGCGCTTGAAACAAGAGAGAGCCGAAGCGATCGCACAATCTTTTCCTCCGCAGCCTAGTCACACAACTCTGTGCTCGGAAAACATAATTTGCCCGCCACGCTGTCTCCGCAGACGACGGCCTTCGCCTAATTCGTCACAGAGCCAGCGCGCTGACGTTTTGGAAAGGCAAAAATGACGCGAAACTCTACGTCGGTCATCTAGGTGAATGGGTCCAGACGGTCATATTGACGCTTACTGCCGCTGGATGCGATGACACAGGCTGCTGCTGCCGCCGCCATGTTCACGAGTTCAACTCGAGGGGGGTTTCGCGATGTACGAGTTTGGCACGAGTTCGCCTGTCAATCAAAACCATAGGTCACGCCCCGCGCGAGGCATCTAACTCTTGTGCGCGCCCACCACGGTTGGGCCACGCCCAACTTATTTTGCGGCAACAGCGACGTGGTGCGGAACTGAGAGGCATTAACACTCTTGACCGGCGAAATAAAACACGCACAACGCACTGTCATCGGTGATGTACTGAGCACCACTATCAAACAAAAAAAGCCTCGACTTTCGTTGACTTATGCATATATCTTCTTAGGCTGTGATGGCCCCACAACACGGTTCATTGCCTGCATTGTGCCGACCTAGCGCACATCGAATAATTATTGGCAGGTCACTGTAGCTGCTTGCAAGGCATCGATGCGCCGCGGTGGACGACGATGCTGAGCAGTGCGTAGTGTTTTCCAACGACAACGTATCGCAGCTGGCATTTAAGATGGCTGCTCTGTCATCAGTGATGTATCGCAGTCACAGTGTCGCAAACGCGGTCAGCGGTCAGTGCAAACACACCCAGTGCGATGTCATTTCTTCATCACAAGCACGGCACACTAAACAATTGCAGCACCTTCCTGCGTTCGAACTCTAATATGCTAACTGCACACAAGAGCCCTCACCCGCCAAAATGCGATTGCTGTGCTGTCGTTACGATATCCATCTGCGATCGCTGTTAGCTCAGCAGCAGAGGCAATCGGCAAGCACATTGGAGTGAACAACACACAAATCCTGCGTACATGCGCACGGAGGCACCTTCACTTGGCAAGCGATGACAAGCGATGAATTGTGTCGCTGGATAGCACGCTCTTCGCAATGCATCGCGGAGACATAGCGCACGCAGATAAACTGGTAAATTTTCACTGTGCTGCGTCACTACGGACCCTAGAATACCGCACAGCAATTATGCAGCGACAGCCGTTGCCCCTGTCTCTATGGCTTGAGTGTCGTTTCAGTTGGTAAAGCGGCGGCCTTAACAGCCGCCTCAGTGAAAGCACCTGCGGTGAACAGCCATGCCACAGCGCTGCGTTGCCATTCCCCTAATAGGCAGGGAATGGACAGATTATTGTCATGACTGACTTTATGCGTCATCATCACATCGATTTTATCGAGAATAGCACTGCAGCGCCCTTGGCGACTGCTCACCGTATGAACTCCCTCGCGCGCGCGACCCTCTAGAATGTATCCGCTTGTAAGTTTTCGCCTCAATGTCGCCACTCGCGGCAAAAAAGTGCACAATTTAATACTTAACTCGATGTCCGTTTGTCAACACAAATTTATAGCATTCAAAACGAAAAACCGATACTTTAAGAAATAAAATGTTTCTTATTTTATTTGTTGTATTTCAATGTATTCGACTGAGGAAAAGTATAGGTGCAAGAATGCACCGCGTGTGCCCAGTTCGCATTCGACGGAGGATAGAAAGATACCGCTCGAAAGAGGGGGCACGCCCTTGACGCGCCCGAGAAAGGCGTGGCAAGCGGCTCACGGCAAGTGCGCAGATAGACAGCGGAACAGTGACGGTATTGCTAAATTTCGATAATACGTTGATAACAATAGGCGGCGCTGGCGCGTTTTGTTGCGCAGTCCTCTGTGCTTGAAGCGCGGAAGCACTGTGCTGCGCAGGGTGCGCTCATGTTGTCATACGCGGCTTTATCTCGACATTTCTTTTTGACTGCTGTTATTGCAAGTTCCTTGCTATTTCCGTTCACTGACTGCCATCGAGCAAACTCGGGTAAAACTCGTGCGAACGAGAAACTCGGCGCATCCTGCATATCACCCCTGGTAAGCTTTCACCGAGACGCTCACTTCGTTCTTCGGCCGTCCCGCTGTGCGTCGGCTCCGCGCTGAACACCGTTTGCGTGGTCGAGCTCAACAAAACGGTGAGACCTTCACGAGCTACATTGAGGATGTCATCGACCTCTGTCAGCGTGTGAATGCGTCCGTGACCGAAGCCGATAAGATAAGGCATGTTACGAAAGGCACAGACGACGATGTCTTCCATATACTCGCGGCCAAGAGTCCTACGACGGTTACTCAAGTAATTGAGCTTTGTCAAAGCTTCGATGAGCTGCGCAAACAGCGCCTTTCCACCCGTCGTACCAGTCTGCCATCCGCGGACTGCTTGGCCTTGGAGCCCGGATGCGTTGGTGCTGATCATTCTGGTTTGCCGCCGCAGATTCAGCAATACATTCGGGAATAAGTGGCTCGCCAGGCTATCTCTTGTGGCCTGTGTTACTGAGCCTGCTTCCACACTAGACCTGTCGCTCCGTCATGTGATTCAGGCGCAAGTTGCTGAGGCACCTTCCTCTCAACCACCGCCTGTGAGTGCACTTCTGACTTAAGCTGCCGCTCTCAACCGACCTCCTGCGCGACCGGTGCCTACTATATCTCTGGACCAACCGCCAGTTTCTACTCGTCAGCCCGTCCGGTACGTCCGATTCACGTACCATTGTCGCCTTGTGGACCTTCTATTAACCACTGGCGTACTCCAGATGTATCCGGTCCATCTGTTTCGCATGCGGTATTCCGAGAAACGTTTGCGCGTTTCTGCCGCCGCCGCCGTTAACTTTATCTTCGTCGTGACGCGCCGATGTTACATGTACTCATGTAAACTTAGATGGTCTAAAAATGGCAGTGGTGGAGACAGAGTCACAAGAGACGGGCACCAAGGCGGCAGAGAAAGGAGAGATAATGACGTCAGCGGCGGCGACCAACTTTTGAACGTTTCGGGAGATCGACGGTAGTGTCAGCGACGGTAGTGTCAGCTGCGCACGAGCGCAGTCGACAACAGCATGATGCGTGGAAAGTCCCAACCCAGAATAACGTCATGTGAAGCACGGCATATAACGACGAATTCAACGAAATATAATATATCCTGAATCATAACACGAGTGGTACATGCGGCCGAAGGCGCGACTTGCTGCGAGCCTGTCGTTTTTATCGAAGTGGAGAAAGACATTTGAAGTGAAAATAGGCTATTTCAGAAATACTTTGCTGTACAAAGTACTTCAATGCATTCAGAAGAAGCGGAGTTATTGGCAATTACACACGGCCTCCGCTGTGCTCCCGTTCCTTCTTCAATGCTTTTCACAGCGAAGGCTACGGCGGAGTGGGGTGTGGCCACAACGCTCCGCCTTCTAAATCTCACCGTGTCGCGCAGTTGAAGTTTCATTTTTTATGTTAGCGTAGACACCAGGACTTCCGATTTTGGCGCTTACGACGCGCTGAACGTAAGCCACACGCGGTTGACTTCAGGAAGCCGCAGTGCGCTTAGCCAGTGGACTCGCGGCGGCCGCGGTATCTACGCTCCGTAGCGGACCGCAGCTAGCAATAGCAGCAGCGTAAGGGAATCCGCTTTATTACGAAATAAAGCGTCCAGAAATAGAGTGAGGATGGTGGTGTCTGTTGAAGAGAGCGTTTGAGAGAAAGGTGACTTCGCGCTCCGATTGCGTGCTCCACACACCGCCTACGACAGCAAAACTTGGCTGAGATGTTCACAGCAGCATATGCTACTCGCGAACTAAGTTAAATTCCGGTCTCCAGTTATCATCCTTCCTACGTCTTCAAAGGTATTAAGGCCGTAAAGGCTCTCCGCACTAACCTCAAGGGAGAAAGTTTTGAAGCCTTGAATCCATCGAATAAAAAAATGAATCTTTCGGTAACTACAATGTTCTTATTGGGAACGTATTCCTTGCAGTAGCAGTAAAAAATATTATTTTAGTATATGTGGGGATCAAGGTGCCTTCCCGCGCCTTGTCCCCCAGCTCGCGCGTTGTGCTTAGCTCGATCTCTGGGAACCGCCGCCGTAACGGCAACATGCGGGACACGGCTAGCGCACCGGGAGCTAATTTCCCGCGTAAACCGTGTTTCTCCCTCCCGGGATTGACTTTCGGCGTGAGAACACGTCACCAGGACGCGCGCTGATTGGCCTCCCGAGTGGCGGCCCCCGGGCGCCCTCTCCACCCGAGCTCTCTTCCGTTGAGCGCCTCATCGCCGCGGCAGATGCTCACAGGCCCGCAACGACTTGGTTACGTGGGACCTTAGCTCTCGCGACTCCTCGTTATCGCGCTTGGCAGACCGCTACCCGGTTAGCCCTAGCACAGCGGGCGTGCGTACCTGATCGGTCTTGCGGTGAGCCTTTGTCCGCAAGCACCGGGACTGTCACACTGTGCTGTATCTTGGGTGAATAAACCCGTGTCTTTTGGCGAACTGGAGCCTTCTCTGTGCGTGTCGGAGAGTCGACGAACCCTGCCGTAGCGCCTTTTTGCGTTGCGGAGTGGAGGAGCGTCGTGCCCTTCCTGACCGTCGCTCGTAGGATGAGCCTTGTGCAAACCCATCTCCACACACTTAAATACATAACACATGCCGTCTCAGTTTTCAAATGGTTTTCGAAGACTCCCTGCAATCAGGTCGTTATTTCCAAAAAAAGGCAGGGCACCACGGCGCTCCCCAGCTCTAAACTTTAGAATGCACGTTACGCAAACTCGTTGCTTCTGAACAACCAGGTGAAAGCATCGAGCCTAATTGATCTCCAAGAAACGTAATCTATTTTCATTAGTGCACTCTGCGCAGATAAATGTTTTTTCACTCGCTTTGCTTCCTCCGCGCGCACGCTCATGCTGGCAGCGGGATAACGAGTGTGTCGATTGCGCAATCTCGTACAGGTTTTCTACCAGTTGCACTTACCCTTCTGAAGCAAGTCCCTGCGAGGATAACGACCCAATATAGGGGTTAATACGCCTCTCGGGGATACGCTGTGTTAAAGTGCGGTGCATCTGACATGGAGGCTATTAAAGTAGCAGTTATTAAGGCCCGGCCAAGGAAGGTTCGAAGCATGGCATAACTACAAACGAGACACCGACAAACTCTACGTGGACACGCTATATACACGCAATTAATTTCCGCAACTGCCCAGATTGCGAAAATGAACGTCCATGTGCAATTTTTCGAATCGGTTCTAATATACAAGCATTATTGCGCTGTCGTATAGTACACAGTAACGTGAACCCACTATGCACACGGCAAAAGCCTACATTTATTTGCCGCTTCATCCTTGCCACTGACGGAGATCTTTACAATCAAATAGACGAAAATAGAGCGCCGCTACCTACACCATATTCTTCAGGCAAAACACCGTGGAAATGCTGGGACGTGGAAGGAGCGTCTTGACTACGATACGCCTTGGTCCAAGACGTGTCGTAGCTGCGTAAATAGGCGCTGCGATGCCCGCTGCGGCGCACGACACGGACATAAAGCCATGCTGAGGACACCAATGTTAAGCGAAGCAGTACCTTGGTCTGAGCTAGTTGGTGGTTCATCTCGAATGATAACAAAAACGCGGACCACGATGACAGCGAGTACACAAACTGACATGACGTACGCGAAACACCGTGTTTATTATTGAAAAGAAAAACGTTCGCTTTTGAGCTCCCCAAGCTACCTCGTTGTCAAATAAATACGAAATACAAAATACGAGCCGCCGAAACTATAATATAATATATGAAATATTAATAAATGGCACAACGTAATATGCACGATGAAAAGAAATCATTTTTTATCTCACACCTAAAAACAAGAAGTTCTCCTAAAGAACGGCCAAACAACGCATGTGCCACTTCACTCGATATAATAAGCCTCGGTGACTGTCGGCTCTGTTTTATCATTTACTCTGCCTATGAATTGGGTCCGGTGAAAAATCTCGTAACAGCTGCAGTTATACTTGCACTGAAATAATATACTATAATACTTGTATTAGTATTCAGCCTGCGTTGGTTCGCTCTGTCGTTAAAGCATTGTCCCCGACTTGCCTATGTACTCCTTTCTACAGCTGAGTAGGATTCAAGAATAACTAATTACTAAAAAGAGTCCATAATCTTCGGCACACGGTTAAGCAAATCACTAGGCACGAAATGGAACGTTGGAAAACAAACAGGAAGGGGCACAAACGAACACTATATAGGAGCACAAGTAGTGTTTAATTAAAAATAAACATGTTTGTTTAGTTGATGCTGTTTATCGTACCGAAGCAACACGGGGGTTATGCGAGACGCCATAGTGGAGGCCTCTAGAACCATCCGGTGTTCCTAACCCAGTAGTTGGTACATGAGCGTTTTTGCATACCGCCCCTAGCGAAATGCGGCCGCGGCCGGCAATCGGACCCGACACATCGCGCTGGGCAGCAGAATGCCACGTCCATCGAGCTACCACGGCAGCTAGTTGAGAAACCAGGATTCCGGAATCGGCCCACAGTTGACGGTTATGAACTGGAGAGAGTGGAAAGCGCTGGTGAGTTTCACCAGAAATCGGTGCGCAATCAACAGGTGCCGATAGTGTGCATCACCTGACTGCGGCTCATGGCAGGCTTTCGCCGGGCGTACGTTCACAACACCGGCGAAAAGTCTCCAGGTGTATTTGGATGTTTCTATCCTTTTGTCTTCTTCTGCTTCTTCTTCTTCTTCTTCTTCTTCTTCTTCTTCTTCTTCTTCTTCTTCTTCTTCGTCATCATCGTCGTGTTGTTGTTCTTCCACACCTTGCTTTCTCACTTGTCTCAAGTTTATGCCACGAAGAGTCAGCTAAAGCAGTCAAGGATCTAACGAACAATAATATTTTATGTCTCGGTGCGTCTGGCACTACGGCTACTCATCTATTTGTTTTCCTCTGTGTTTTCCGGTCATTTAAACATAGAATTCTTTTTTTTTTTTTTTTTACACAGCTCTTAGGCGCCCTTTCCTGCGTTGAGCATCGGCGTCAGCCTCGGTTTCCCTCGTAACCGAGCGAACGAGCGCAGCGAAGGATGAAAGAGTGAACGCGGAGTGCAGCGGGAGATCAAAGACGGCAAGAGCGAAGAAAGCGCGATGTGGAAAGCGGAGGAGGAGAGTATGGCGAAAGGGTGAGGAGGAACGCGGAGTGCCGCATGAGATATGCTCAACGGCGGCGACCAGGAATGCGGCGGGCGCTAGGGAAACGAAGTGCTAGCGTGGGCTTCGGACCCACTGCACACTGAGCTACAATGAGCGACGCAACCGGTGGAAATACTTTTTCTACCGAATATCGCGAATTCAAAACACCTCAACAATTGCGATCAAAATTTTCATTAGGGAGTATCGTAATCGTCGGTGATTTTTTTTTATTGAGAAGTATTGAGACACAATCTCTCCAGTGCTGTTCACTGCATACTTAGAAGAAGTATTCAAGCTCTTAGACTGGGAAGGCTTAGGAGTGAGGATCAACGGCGAATATCTCGGCAACCTTCGGTTTGCAGTAGACATTGTCCTATTAAGCAACAATGGGGACGAATTACAACAAATGATTCAGGACCTTAACCGAGAAAGTGTGAGAGTGGGGTTGAAGAATAATATGCAGAAGACAAATATAATGTTCAATAGCCTGGCAAGGGAACAAGAATTCAGGATCGCCAGTCAGCCTCTAGAGTCTGTAAAGGAGTACGTTTCTCTAGGTCAATTACCCACAGGGAACCCTGATCACGAGAACGAAATTTACAGAATAATAAAATTGGGTTGGAGTGGATACGGCAGGCATTGCCAAATCCTGAGTAGGAGCTTACCACTGTCGTTGAAAAAGAAAAGTGTACAATCATTGGATTCTACCGGTGCTAACATATGGGGCAGAAACTTGGAGGTTAACAAAGAAGCTCGAGAACAAGTTAAAGACCGCACAAAGAGCGATGGAACGAAAAATGCTAGGCCTAACCTTAAGAGACAGGAAGAGAGCTGTGTGGATCAGAGAGCAAACGGGGATAGGCGATATTCTAGTTGACATTAAACGGAAAAAATGGAGAGCAGGCCATGTAATGCGTATCGTAGACGACCGGTGGACCATTAGAGTTACGAACTGGGTGCCAAGAAAACGGAAGCGCAGTCGAGGACAGAAGAAAATTAGGTGGAGTGATGAAGTTAGGAAGTTTCCAGGCCCAAGTTGGAATAAGCTAGCACAAGACATGTGTAATTGGAGATCGCATGGAGAGGCCTTCGTCCTGCAAAGGACATAAATATAGGCTGATGATGACGATAAACATGGGAAGTTAGGCTACATCAGAGCCGGCTATCCTGAACCGGCTGTCCAGAGCCGACTATCCGGCTATCTATAGCATATGCGTGCTATACAGCACATGAAGCTACCGGCCCTCGGCGCGCCTCGACGTCTCGACTGTCCGCATCGCAGATCGCGTTCAAGATAGGGCTCGCCCGGCCGCGCCATAAGCAGCAACCACCGGAGTAACACGCCTCCCCCCCAGTGGGAAGACGGTGAGCTTCCTCCCCGCTTTCTTCCCGTGCGCGCGCGAGATTGAGCCGCAAACGTCGGCTCACCGTTGCACGCCTTCATTCGCACATACAGCATACGGCGCGATCGCGAGACGAACCCCGTACCTCCATTACGCACAGCACCCGTAGTAACTGCCAGAGGAGGTCAACCCAGCGCGCCTGCGCCTACCATCCGTAACCGCGAAGCTTCGCGTCTTTTCTCCTTCCCCGCTTCGCTCAATGCCACCTAGACTTTCCTCTAAATGGCGTTGCATTTGGCGCACGCTCGGCGCGCTCCTTCGGACTTCCCCGACGCGCGATTATCTTCTCTACCTCCAGGCACCTTCCTCCTCCGCTTCCTTCGCGGCTTCACACTACCAACTGCCGACTTCACTAGCAGGCCTACTTGCGCTTGCGCGTAAAAAGGAAAATAAAGAAGAAAATATCGCAAACCACGATGCACACACGAACACAAGCAGACAAAGGTTCTCATTTACGGGCAGCAGCAGCCAAAGGGGCACAGTACAGTAGCTACAGGATGTTGACACATTACACATGGGTCAATGAGTCCACGCAAGTCTCTTCATGGATGCATAAAGGCAAGACCAACGCGAGATGAGCTCGTTTTTGCTTGTATATTTATTTGTGTATTGTCTGGTCTTCCGGCCAGGTTCCTTTAAACATAATCATGCGACGTCCGGAAAGGAGTAACCAACTTCCTAACCTCCTTCTTCCTTCGCGAACGTTCGATGTATTTTCGTTAATTTCGTTTCAGTTTTTTTACATTAGAACGCTTACCGCCCATACAATAACGAGTTCGAACTTCTGCCTCAGCCCTACTTCGTTCATTTTGCTTCTCCTAGTCCTTGTATGTCGTGCAGACAAAGCACGCTTTACAGGAGCAGGGCGGCGGAGCTTGAAGTAGGCGACGAAAAGGAAGAAGCTTCTAAACGAACAGTGTGATTGCGCCTTTGTTCGAGAACCGGCCTGCACAACCATTCAAGACAAATAATTGAGGGAAAAGGGCGCGCAGGGCTGAGAGAGAATAATGAGGGCGGAATGTTCATTATAGCGCACTAACGTCTCCAGAATGCGCTATAACAAAACAGCAAGGCGACGACATAACAAAAGAAGCGAGAGATCTTGACAGTCCCCTAAATATGTTCTGAAAACAGAAGACACCATCCTTTAGAGCCTTGAATGCAGAATTCGAAGTGAAAAGAAAACAAGCTAAAGTTAGCAAGATAGCTCGTAGAAATCACAGAAGCTTGGAGAAGGTTTGTTGTTCTTTCTGGCACTCGCATAAAATCGAGCGTCACCGAATACGCAAAGTTCTACGTTCCGAACAACCTCCGCGCACGCTCGAGGGAGTAATTTCCATGAAATATCTTATTTTACCACAGACGTATACTAGAAAGGAAAATAAAAGTTCGAGTTGGGGTGTGATCTGGCGCAAGATGTATGCTTATGTTTAGGGGATGTAATGCAGTGGTTTGTCAATGTAAACGCGGAAAAAAAAGAGGGCAAAGTGGAATGACTGCAGGAGATACGATGTATTCATTCAACTATAACAGCGCTCTTTGAGTTTACCATCTCGGTGCGCGCATACACCACTGTCTTCCGAGTGTTGCAAAGCGCCTAAACGAAGTGAATATTAGTTGCACTGTTAAGTTTTATTTATTTATTTACGTTATTCAAAATACTCCTAAAGGCCCTCAAAGAGGGTATTACATAGGGGGGAGGTAGTACAGAATAGTCACACAATAGTCGCACTACCCAGTCAATTAGCAGAAGACGTAACTCATTTTTCATGATTGAAAATTTCAATCTAACTGCGGATAAACGTTGGAGTTTCAGAAATGTTCTGTAACTAACTATAGGAAGCCTAATCTTAACTTTATTTTTGTAATCTTTCAAACCAAAGGTACCATTGCAGTCCCTAGGATTTGGAACAGCAACCATTTGTAGAAATACAAAAATGGCTAAATTTTTCATGTAATATTGCCACCAATATTCTTGATAATTTTATGCGTTCTAACGTTTTTCTTCCTATGGTAACACCGTATTTTTAAGGCTTTAGATATAGTTTTCCTTTAGTGTTTAAGGCTTTATATATTGATGCCATCATGGTTACAATACCACGCTCTATACCGAGCTAGAGCTCTAAAAATGTATCTTCACAAGGTGTAAGTATCGATGTTAGGGTTGATATGTAATATAGCTCGTAAAAAACAAACCTTAATCAAAACTACAGCAAATGTTTACTATATTACGCTGATAACACAAAAAATAGAAAGATATATCTTAAATATACAAAACATTTCTACTTTAATTGCCTGCAATGTCTGCAAGGTTCAATGTTCTGGCTCATAGGAAACGTGAGCTACAGAAAATATTTCCTGCCTATTCAAAACAGCCTCTTCCTGGCTCCACAAATATGGAGCAAGACGTCACACTCTGCTGGGCTGGTAGCAGCAAGCCTCCGTCATATGCTGTAGAGACACCGGAAGTAAGAGATATAACATTGCCAACCTATCTGCAACACCGCAGTGAGCACCAGAAATCAGTCAGTCGTCAGCAGGCAGAAAACCTAACTAGCCGACGAACACCTGACGACGGTCTGGGCTGATCATGGAGGTCGTCTGCGTGAGAGCTCGGCTACCGTAGTGCCTGCCATCTTTATTATCACTTAGTGCGCGTCTCTTCGACGCTTATACGTGCCAAAAATAAATAAATAAATAAATAAATAAATAAATAAATAAATAAATAAATAAATAAATAAATAAATAAATAAATAAATAAATAAATAAATAAATAAATAAATAAAACTACGATGAAACACATTTCACCAGAGTGGCAGTTAGGGCACGCTGGTAATACATAAAAACGTTGACGTTTGTGCGTGCGTGCGTGCGTGCGTGCGCGTCTTTATCGTCCGTGTCCGGTTCGCGCTTCTTTGACGCTGAAAATGAAAGTCTATTTCTTACACTGCGTTCCAGATGGCGCAGCAAGTCCATAAGATCGTCGGGAGTCTTGAAACCGGGTACGGTGCTTGTGGATCGCTAATGACTCACCCTTAATGTTCATGGTTAGAAAATAGCTAATGACTGACTGCTAGATATAATTATAAAGCTAGTATGTGCGTGGTATTTAAGGGCAGCTGCAATAAACTACCGCCGGAAAGGTAGCTTCACTAATTTAGATTTAACTTCAATGCTCTTTTTGCATGCGCGTGCGTGACTCGTAAGGTGGGAACGCAAGAATATGATGATTGAAAGCAAACGGAACGTTATTAGAAAGCAAATGTTAATGCATAGATGTAGCAAAAGTGTTTTTAAAGGAAAGCAGAACCAAGATACGCTTAAATGCGTGCATGCGTGCAAAAACGTAAAGCTATTACAAACTGGTTCTATTCCATTTCTGAAATCAGCCCACCGGTTTGGTCCAATATTTTTCGTGCCGCCCCCCTTCGCCTGTCTGTCCCGCGACGTCACGAAAGCCGCCAAATGACACGTGCACGCTGATTATGCATTAATATACCAAACAAAACAAGAATAATTATTTCCTATTCTACACCTTTTTTTTTGCCATAACCCTCCGGTATTGGTCAAAATTGCTCGGGCTGCGCCTGCTTGGCCACTGTCAATGGACGTCAAAAAAAAAAACGCGAAAACTGAGCACGTCAAAGGGACGTGCACGCACTCAAGATGCATTAATATGCCGAACAAACCGATTTTTTTTTCGGAATAGCCGGAGATTGCCCCGTTATGAAAGGAATCGAGGATGCCTTCACACCGATCTCGCTGGCACTGGCTACGCAGAGCTGCCCAGGAGAATGTATTTATTTGCGTACAATAACAATTTTTACATGGCGATGTAACACGTTCGAGCCCTTTCGGCACGTTTACGACATCGCTCAGCCAACCGTTCTTCACTGAGGATCCCTTTTAGCGGCATTCTTATCCTTCCATTGCACGCCGCCGCGATTTTAAACCAGCCACCGCAAGCTATAGGGAAATGGGGCCAATCGCAGACGCCGACACCACCCTCTTCATCCGGTTATCTACTTTCACTGCGCTAGCTCGGCGCAACCGATACTCTCTCCCCTTCTGCGCGCTCTTCGCCTCTTTGCAGCCAATTAGATAAGAAAAACCTGTCAAGGTAGGTGATGCTATTTGCTTTGAAAGCTAACAAAAGTGACCTGCTATAAACGAGCAGAGCATTTTATTGTGCGGTTCAAACAACGCTGCGGGTTACCAACCGATGCTTGCGTCAGCGGTTAATTAAATTTGACGTCAGGAGATTGAAATAAAAACAGATTCGAATATATACTCGTATAGTGCCCCAAGCGCCCCAAGTATGCTTCTGGCGCTTGGGGCAGTTTAGCGTTTAGAGCTTCAAAAACGTTTAGAGCTCCAAAACGCATATGTTTGTTAAGACGAAAAATGCTTAAGTGCTAACTTTCCGCGTCACTGCCGTTATTTCTGAAAGTGAGAAGGAGGCAGTGTGGCCTGGTTTAATTACTTGTTCGTTTGGTTAAACTTTCCAAGTCTGCCCTTTCAGCTACGACGAAATCCGTACTAGGAGATTCCAGAGTAATTTCGACTACCTTGGGTTGTCAACCATGCATCCTATTTTAAACGTACGAGAGCTTTCGTTTCCATGCACCCACCGCACGCTCCGTCCGAATGCGGCCACCACGATTGGTATTCGCTCACACGAGCTCGCGCTCAGATGGAAAACGGCGTTAGCCACAGGACCACCGCGGCGAATGACTTGATTTAGAGTTCCCACACGAAGTTGCGACGAATATTGTATAACTGGACATAAATGACTCCCATGGCTTTTGTATAGAGCGTATACGGGCACAAACACTCCGTGCGCTAGGCTAATTATGTGGATGTGCCGTCAACGTGAAACTGCGGCAGTGAGCCGTATTTCAGCTTCCCTAATTAAAGCAGCGAGATAACTGTGAAAAAAGTTGCCTCTACGAGGGACATTTATTGATTGCGGCACAGTATACCAGCACCAAACATGCCCTATTTTTCTGCTCATGCGAAATAAGAACAAATGCGAAGCGTTGACTTCTAAAAAGTTGTTTTCAGCTCCAACAACCGGAAACCCTGAGTGAGCCCGAAAGGACTCCGACTCTCGAAAAAAAGAAGGGGAAACAAAACAATGAAGAAAAGATGTTCAGTTGGCAAACGCGGGACATCAACGTAGGACTGAGTTTTCTGGAAGGAACAAGCGACAATTTAGTTACACAATAGATACCATTTTCTACTGCGGTGATAATTCAACAAAAGAATGCGAGACGTCAACCTTGAACTCAGATTTAATGATCTTCAGTCTATTGTCCTTCGTTTAAGTAATGAGAGCAGAAGCCTGCAACTCGTTTTCAACGTACGAATAAATTGCGACCGCAAAATGGCGCCTTCAGTTCCCGCAGACGATGCAAGAGATCCGTGACGTGCGACTTATTTCTCGTCTTTTTTTCTGCCTTAACGTTGCCTTCTCGTTAAGCAGCAATATTATGCGACTCTCCAACGAAGAGCAAGAAAAGCAACACCATATGCCCGAAGTTATGAAAAGCGCAAAATTATGGCCGCGTGATATTCACGGGAATTAAAGATACGACACTGAAAACGGTGAGCATGCGCTGCTAGACACCAGCGAGCGAGTTCCGCTCAACTAACGCAGTAGTAAGTAAATCACTGTAGTTTTATAACCACCGTAATATCCCGTAATTTTTTATCTGGAAGATGCAAGCTGAACTACCCTCCGAACGTTTCAGGCACCCGGAATACTTTTGTGCTATGATGTAAACGCCTCTGTAAAGCGCAGGACTTCAATAAAAATTATACGGATGATACGACGCCTGCTGATCGAGGTTCGGTGTGCGTTTAAACGTTAGTCAAAAATGTTTTTTTTTTTTAAGCTGCGAAAGACGACGTACGTTATCAACTAAGTCAGAAGTAACTTTCTCAATTTCTTTCATTCCTTCCTTCTTTCTTTCTCTATCTTTCCTTTTTTTTTCTTCAAAGCAGTTCATAAAGCGTGTCGTTTTCTGACCGACAACATTTCATTCCTACGTCCACGTGTAATTATAGGCGCCGCAACACGGCCAAAAACAGGAAGTGGTCGAAAAATCCCGGCTACTCCACATTCCACGCTCAAATCGCACATCTGGCGCAGACCAGGAAGTACGGAGCCCGTCAGGAGGCGACAGTTTGTCGCGCAAGCGAGCGCAGAGAGAGGAGAGAAATCCGATCAAGGTTTACAATCACTCGTAACTCGCTTAATCGTTTCTCCGGCTTCGGGTCAGCGAGTGAGCGCGCGAGGGACCTTTTTACTGTGGCCGTTTAAAGCCATAAAACAGACGCGAGCGCGCACGCACACACACACGAACGGACGCTCACCGAGACAGACAGACAAAGACGCACGAAGAAGCATATACGCAGAGTGCCTGAGCTGACTAGAGTTCGCTTGGGTCGCATTAGCGTCACTCGGACCGGATCGCTGCCCAGGACCAAGCGCAGTCCACCACCAACAGTATCAGCAGCAAAAGGCACGCGCTGCCTCCTTTATTGCCATCTCATTCGCTTGCCACCCGCTGAGACGTTGGTGGCTGCGCAGCGAACAAAGATCGGTCGTATACATCTGCGAAAGACAGATCCGGGGCAGACTCTACCAGTTTCTTCGCCAGCCTCTTAATTATCCTTCCTCCCAGCGGGGATGGCCGACGACGGCGCATCACTGTTCGCAGACAATGGTGAGCTAGCTATATAGGCGGCGGCGGAGACGGGTGCAAGCGGTCCCAAAGTCCAGGTCACTGCTCGACTCACAATGAGCGCAGCGCGCCGGTTTGTGTCGTCTGCGTTTGGCCCCATACGGGCCGCGGTAAGCGAAAGTCTCGCTATTAATGGTTCGCGGTTTCGGCACAAGACAGCCTCGTCTGCCAACAGGAATTATCGCGAGAGGGCTGTGACTAGAAGTGTTCCTCTCTCTCTTTTCCTACAATTCTTCTTTTAGGGCATTGGTAATCATTCCAGAAAAAAAAAAGTAACGCGCAGTTCCTCTTCGATCTGGCTTGCCTGAGGAAAAAAAAAGGAATTGCGCGCAGTTGGGTTTCTCTGCTCGGAACTCCTAATTGCTTTCACAGGTGATGCAGATGAGCAAAGACGGCTCGACCCTTTTGAATATTATTTTGTTTTCATGAGCTATGGTTTTGTTAACATTTTTGTTGAATTATTCAATCCCTGGTACTTGGGAACGGGGATTGGCCCTGTGTGCTCGGTGTGATAATGCTGTCGTTAAGTACTTACCGATAAAAGTCGCTCATTTTTGCTTAATCCTATTGGCGCAAGGAAGGCTGTTCTTTTCTTTAGTGTTGCGTCAATATTCTTCGATAGGATGACTAATTGGACAGGTGAAGACGACTGCAGCAAAAAGTAAACCTGTATGCCAGTGAATATATGTTACTTTCAATCGCTGTTGTTGAAAAGTCGGTCTTCTCGGTGTTAAGAGTCATTACTAATCGCGCGTTAAAGAACGGCGTCGGTATGTCAATACAATAGGCGAGCTCTTACTAAAGGCGTGGATACCCACGCGCTTCTTTTCTGTCAGCGATGCCTTGATATGGTTTTTCCTTCTTTCGTTCCTTTTTCCTTTCTTTCTTTCTTTCTTTCGCTTATTTACTTATTTGTTCCTTTCTTCCGTCGTCCCTTTTCTGTCTCGGGTGAAGTGCCCTTTAATGAGAGAGCTTGTTCAGGAGCCCAATCGTGGTTTCTTACTGGGGCACCCGTTTCCTTTTCTGGACTCTGGTTATTACCGCAAGCACGAGATCAAATAATTGGACGATGTATCGCGGGCACAGAAGAGTTGGCGACCCGAGCTTGAGAGAGCGTTCTTCATATATATGCTGCACTCGCGAAGCCAGAGAAAGCGGAGCCGCTCGGGCGGCGCAATACTATGGCCAGCGGCCCGTGGAAGCCGCTGGGAACTGGAAAGCCCCGTGGGGCCGTGTTTCTGAACGCGGCGGCTCCTAGCAAGACACGTTTTTTTTTTTATTTTGCTGTTTCTTCGACGGTCCAGGACGGTGGATGTGGCATTCGCTTCAGTGGCGGAAAGGGGTCGCTACTGCTGATGCCGCTGCTGCCGTATAGTTCGCGCAGCGAACGGCGGCGGAGGAGGAAGGCGCGCACGTGTGCTACGTTCCCCTTTGCTTTCGCTGCTCCGTTGCTTCCCGCAGTTTCTGTCTGGAGCTGGCTGGCATATTGGTCTGACGGTTCCCGGGTTTGCATAATGTGGGATGCACGGAAGCGGTGTGCTAGCTGCTTGTTTTTTCATCTCCTGTTGTTTTCTTTTCTCTATCTCTCTCTTTGTTCGTTTGTCTGCTTCTCGTCTGTTTATTTTTGCCGACAGATTAGATAATGATCCTTTCATCTTCTTATCATAACGTTTATGCGCGTTTTGCTGTCTCTAAGCAGCAAATCACCTGCGCAACTAAACGCGGTTTACAAGTTACAGCTATTTCATGTTGGCTATTTTCTAATCAAAGCATGTGTTTAAACCACGGCGCTTTCTTTACGCTGGTGAAGGCACGTGCACACTAGCGTCAAAAACGCGCGCTGCATGCCACAGGCGCGGCAGAACACGCCAGCACTGGCACGGCCACACTTGCGGGTGCCTCATATAAATAGCTCCAAGACCTATTCGCTCCGCGACAGGAAAACGTTGACAATCACCTGATTTAGCGGCACGCTTTCTGCCACCTGTGGTATGCCACGCGCATTTTTGCCGCTAGTGTGGACGTACCCTTACAAGACAGACAGCGCCGCTGCCGCCAAGCACATCGACGTCTTGGGGCTCGACGGAGCGCGTAAAGCACGGCAATTTTATGAACAAAGCACAGCGACAGCGTACCGCTGTTTGTATGCCACTCCATTGCGCCATCTCTTGTTTCTCTCAGCAGCCATCGCTCCACACTCTATATACCTTTCCACAAAATGTTACGCGTCAGATAGACCGCTACCACGCCTCTTGGGCATAAATCATAAAGGACGAGTTCTTCGATTGAGCAGTGGACAACGATGCTTTGCCACAAGTTTGCCATGCATAGTCACGCCCTTGATCACGCTGCTACAACGTCTTCGTGGGTCGTGAAACTTTCTGATGGTAGTAAAGATTATAGCTGCTACTTAGGTTGGCGCTTCGTAAGAAAGGACGATAGAAGACAGCCTAATGTTTTCTGCATAAAGTCCTGCGTCGAGTTCCGCTTTCAGATAAAAGCGCAACTCTGCCCTCCTGCACTGTGGGCTGGCGTATAGCTAACGAATGGACTTGCGAATGGAAAGGGTGGACTTGCAATCACACGTACGCGTCCTCGCGTGTCCCCGCCCTGCGACACGCCTGGCGATGAAAAGATGCGCGAAGACTTTTGTCCCGGAAGAGCCAAGAACCGAGTCTCCTGCGTCGTTTTGTTGCCTCGTCCGCGATATCCACGTCCCCGGATCGGTTTCCTTCTAAACGACGTTTTGCCTCATACCGCTTCCGGCACATGTATAAGCGATTGTACGCTCGCCGGCGAATGGGTGACGCATGCATGTGTCGCGCGCGCGCGCGCGCATACACACACACACACACACACACACACACACACACACACACACTGTGCGCGTGTGCATGTTTGCGTGTGCGTGCGCGCGAGTGTGCGTGTGTGTGCGTGAGTGTCTTGCCTTTTTGTTCCCTTAACGCAGTAATGCCGTACACACACAACCTTACAGGAAACTTATCGTTCACGTAAGAAGAGGACGCCGTCGCTCGGTTAGTAAACCCTCGAGCTAACGCGTTAGCCTTTTCGTTCCCCTGTACCCCCGCGTGGCCCGGGCACCAGAGTAGGCGATCACGGTGGTTGAAGGATTTGGGGATTATCGTGAAGCTAGCCGCAGTCACGTGCCCCTTAAGAAACATGCGACACGTCTCCTGCGAGTCCGTGACAACGACCGAGTCCCTTTGCGAATGCTCCGCGTGAGCGAGTGCAATCGCCACTGCTAATATTTCGGCCCCAACCACTCGCACTATCCCTCACAATATTCCACCAATTTAAATGCCAAAGACATGCTTGCTCATCAGCGCGGAGTCCGCAGAAAATACCCGCCGCCTCACCCACAACTTAGTGGGAAAGAGGCCGCCGATTGGCATAAAATACAGACTGGGGTATTCCCCCATTAAATATTGCTAAACGCCATGTATCCCACTCGTTATAGGGCCAACTGTCCTTGGTGCGGTGGCATACCTACCTTAATACATGTAACCTGGGAGTGCGCTAAGCACCCTCATAGACCAAATACCAGTAACCCAATGGAGCAGTGGGAGGCACAGCTCGCCCGCTCCAACCTGCCAAGGCAAAAGTCTTTAATTGGCCAGGTCAGGCAGGCGGCAGAGGCCAGTGGGGCCCTAGAATGAGAGGCTCCGACCACCGCTCCTTAATATCTTTTCCATTCCAATAAAGTTTCTATTATCGTTCACGTATAATAAAGCGCGTAACAAAGCAGGCAGGGCCGCGATTTTGTAGCGATGGCTTATGGCTTATTCTATATAAGTCTTATCATCCACCGCTCACGGCCGGCTGATCCCGTTGATAACGCGAGCGGACCGTTGCTCTGACCACTGACAAAGCGTGATAAGCGCGAAAAGGCATTATTACCAGAAAGGAATCGCTACAAAATACCGGCCCAGGCCCTCTCCATAGTTGGTCTGCGTTGAAGCATAGCACTACAAACGTTGTTTACTTCCGTGAAGTTCGACTGCGGCGCCCGATATGTATTTGAAATCACCAACGCCTCTTCAACACAGAACGAATACAGTCAGATGAGGGTAAAAATGAAACATGAGAACGGGCTTAGCGCAAAACGCGGCCAACATTTCATGATGCTGATAGTAACGGTTCGCACCTATATATTTACACGCACTGCATGGCACGCACAGCATGAACATCGAAAAAAAAATGTCGCAGTCTCACCCGAAAGGCGAAGCATCAATTGCGATAGCAACTTAGTAGAGAATAAGGAGTAAGGATAGTAGTTTTATCAGCTGTATATAATTGGACATGCAGCAGCACCAGCAACGCGCAGAACTGGTGTCGACGCCGTCGCCGTTTTGCCCGCGTTCGCACCGAACGCGCGCGGCGTTGGTGACTGTTGCCAGGGACTCTGGGGGCGGCTTGGAGGTTTTCGACGTGATCAGAACGTGAAACTCGCCGAGCAGCGTCGGAAGTCTTTACCACGTTCTCGACTCGCAACGTCTTTATATAAATACGCATTTGGTGCCGCAGCTAAACGTCGCCTCCCCTCCCTCCCTCCCTCCCGTCCCCCCACGGCCTTTCGCGTGACGGTAGACGTCGCGTTTGCTCTCTCTCTCTCTCTATATATATATATATATATATATATATATATATATATATATGGTGACTGTAAAGGAGGAAAGAGACGCTTAATTCTGCAGCCCTTCAGGGCGCACGGCACAGAAGGCGCGTTTGTTTTCCGCGGTGCGTTCGCTCCCCGTGAAAGCGCGCGTCCCTCGCGCCCTTTCATCCGCACATACAGCGTCCGGCGCGCGGCGGCGATTTCATCGCCGTTGACGTCATACGGAACCTCACGGCGACGGCGACGACGACGACGACGGCGATGGCGACGCCGACGGCAGAAATCCTCTTTGAGTGTCCCTATAATTGCTATCCCAATAAAAAGGCGCTTCGCGGGTATTAATAAATTGTATCAAGTTAGCGCTCGTGTGTCTCAGTCTTCTTTCACCGTCCTTGTCTGGTTGTGCGCTTGAAGTTTTTGTCATGTTTTACAAACACGTCCAAACAGCCACGTTATGAACATCGCGGCTGCCCTCACCTCGATACGCGTCTATCCTCCCCCCATGCCACTGAGAACGTTCAACCTGGAGTCGTTGTTTCGTTTGCTTTTGCGACGGCTACTGCATTTGCCTAAACTTCGTTCTTATGGCTCCAAACGGCTTCGTGACTTTGTAAACTCATTATTTAAAACCCAGTACTTGCGGTATGTCTCGCTGGCAAGCGAGCGCGTTGAGACGCTTGCCGCGTTTCGATTTGGCCTTATCGAGGCGCAGTTCGAACACAGGCGATAGCTTGCGCGGGAAGGAACGCGTGGAAAACACAAGCAACTAGAGAATTGCGTCTGCAACAACAGCGAGAAGCATCTGAAGAGGGCGCGTTAGAACGAAGGCAAACATTTTACCGGGCAAATTATGAGAGAAAAAAAAAAGAAACACAACAACATTTCTTTCATTTACCAGACATAAGATTGGGGGTAAAAACGAGTTTACTGGGGAGACCGTCATAGTGTGCGTGGCATTCTTTTGAGTTGTCGTACTTTATCCCTTAAAGTACGACAGTCTTGGTTTCAAGGCTAGTTTATAAGCTTCATAAGGAATGATTACAAATAACGCTACGCACTATATGACCATTCCCCAGTCGAGAGTTTCTACCCTATGTTTTTTTTTTTATTTCATAAACCTGTAAATGTGCTTACTGGGCTATGAGAGACGCCTTCGTGATGGACTGTGTAATAAAAAAATTTGTACCACCTGGGGGATTCTAAGTGAGGCGCTAACAAACGTAGACTTTGACATCGCATATTCGCGGTTAAGTAATCGACATTCCACTTATGTTTGGCGGTCAGCAGACAGACAAGGAACTTTCATTCAGGTCCTGAGGAACTACGTTGGGACGCGGTGAAAAATCATTTATCTCATAGCAGCTATTTATCACTGATTACTCTCCGACGTAACGCCACGTGTCTGACATGTAAATAAATCACGAGAAGAAACATATCTATGACAAGTCTAAGATTTAAAAAGACATAAGAGGAGCAGCTCCGAAACTAACCTGCCCAAGAATGTTACCCTTCACCGCAGCACAATGGTAAAAATGATAGGAAAGCAAACAACCTGGTGAGACCTGATGATCAGCGACTGAGTAGCATAGCCGTGTCTTTTTCATGATGCATACATCGAATTTGAGGCCAAAAGTTTAAGTCTTTCGTTGTTTATGTTCTTTTTTCTTGGGGAGGGGGGGGGGGGGGGCGAACGCGGGATCATAATTTTGTACAAGAAACGAACAAAGCTTGCATTATTTCTCGCTTTTCTATCTTTCTCTCCCCCTCACACGTGTGTGCGTGCGTGCATATATATGGGTGAGAGAGAGAGGGCACCACGCAATTGGCTGGAGGCGCCATCTCGTTGTTCCGAGGCTGCTATCGTGCGCCTGTCACGGTCACTCTAGCATCTCCTTGCGAATGGCGCCAGCGGCTAGCCCATAAGAGTAATGAGAAGACAGGAGAGAAAAGGTAGCGGCCATATATATTGGTGGTCCATTGGAATCGGTGAGGAGTTCGCAGGGTGGCCCCGTATAGCCGAATAAGAGGCAGGCAGTGGGCCCGGCAAATAAAGGGTCCACTCGTATACCGCCGGCGAGTCGGCGTGGTTTGCTCGCTTGCTTCGCGCGATACACAAGCGCGGCGACTCGAACCGGGGTCCCCCAGTAATGACGCGCGAGATGCGCGCCATCGCAGCGCAGCCCTTTTGTGCTGGGAATCGATGTGGCCCACCGCCGAAGAAGGCGCGCCGGCAGCCGACGAAAGGCAAGAGGCCACCGGTTTCGATATACGGGGGTGGATGGAAGGGAAAGAACGGAGCCCGTTACGACTTCGTCGGGCGCCCCGAGAAAGCGACGCTGTTGCGCCACACAATGTGGCGCGCGTGAGAATCACGCAAACCTGCACCCCTTTTCGGCGCAGCCCCTCGCCTCGTTCCCCACGACCTACCTCGACAAACCACGTACACCACACGGCTCGAACGGCGAACGCGAGAAACGTGGGTACGTGTTTTGTGCCCACGCGCGGATCAATGCGCACGGCCTGAGATGTGCCAAGTTCACGCCACATCGCGCGAGAAAGTGCTGCCCGAGTGTATGGCATCGAATGCCGAGAGAAGCTGCGACGTACATTTGTGTACAGGCGCGTACGGAAATGAGACATCGATGTGAAAGCAAAAGAGGCAGAGTGGGGGAAACGCGACGACGCTTGGCATACGTGGTGCGTGTACACTACTTTTAGGAACCAGCCAGAACATCACAAGACCCGGAAAGCAGCAATTTTTTTATTCATTTCGTGAAAACGGGACAACAGCCCGCCTGATGATAATATTTTATTCAACATTACAGTAGGTACACGGAGGTCTCCCCTCTGTGTCCCGACTGCGGCAGAGTTAGCGATTTCAAACACATGCTCTGGGAGTGCCCCTCTTTACAGCACCACACGGACCACGTATTGATGGCGGACGCATTTTATTCATTGGTCAAGAGCCACGAATGGATTAATCAACTCCGGGCTGTCCAGGAGGCCCACGATGCGGCGGTGAGGCTTGGCCTTCCCGTCCCAACGTGGGAGCGGCCCGCAGTCTTGCCCCTATAAAGACGGGGTGAAGATTCTTCAGGACCTAAATAAATGTTACCACCACCACCACCACTTTACACAACGAATACCGATGATAGTGGTCACGCGCGTTCTCTGTGTGCGCGTGCGTGCGTGCGTGCGTGCGTGCGTGCGTGCGTGCGTGCGTGCGTGCGTGCGTGCGTGCGTGCGTGCGTGCGTGCGTGCGTGCGTGCGTGCGTGCGTGCGTGTGTGCGAAGCGAACGACAGAAACGATGTTCTTGTTGAGAGGCTAACGATGAGGAGCGGCAGTAAGACGTGAATACAGTATTTGTGTCCAAAGTGACTGTGCAAACTTGCGTCTCTAAACCAGTGTTGCTCATTAATTTAGGAAACGCCCTAATGGCTTGCTTAATCGACATAAGGTACGGCCAAAGGCCCAGTAGGACAGCTCCGGTAAATGGTTGCTTCCCAAAAATCAGTGATAATGAAGTGACCAATACAAGTCGCTCACACACATACATTGTAGGCTAACAAATCTGGGCGTAACCGTTTCTGATTTGATTGTCACTCAATTAGTACAAATCTCATTTCGGAGAGTCCAAGCGTCTGATATGGTGCATCTAATACATTTGCGTAAAGGTGGCACCTGAGCCATTATAATGTCGCGGTTCTATTACAATGTGATTCCTTATCGCGCTTTTTCGGTGGTCTTAGCAGCCATCCGCCTATGTTATTACCACGATCGGTCATGAACGGCCGGCAATAAGAAACAAATACAGTCGATGCGAAAGGAATCGTTACATTACAATGGCTCTGTATTTTATTTATTTATTTATTTATTTATTTACACAATACTGCAGGCAGCAATGCTGCCCAAGCAGGAGAGGGTTTACAACAGAACATTTTTTAGTAGTTTTTCAAATGAAACATAAGATGTGCATTCAACAACAAATTCCGGTAAATGATTCCATTCTTCGCTCGTAAGTGGAAAAAATGATTTCTGAAAGATATTAGTGCGGGCAAAGTACGACTGGACTACTTTAGAATGAAAAATACGTGCCGACCTGTGTGGAGCAGGGGTAATATATGTGGCATTTGCTAAACCAGTTTGATTATGAAACAATGAGTAAAAAAAATTCAGCCTGGCGATTTTACGGCGCACATGGAGCGGATCCAGTCCAAGTTGGCCTAACATACCAGAAACTGACGACGAAGTTTTGTAGTCAGAGCAAATAAACCGTGCAGCCAGGCGCTGAATTCTTTCAAGTTTATCAATTTCCTTATTACAGTATGGGTCCCACACTATGGAAGCATACTCTAGGACTGGGCGAACGAGGGAAAGATAAGCTTGCAGCTTGACAGATGAAGGTGACTTCTTTAGCTTTCTACGTAGAAAGCAAAGTTTTTTGAATGCTTTGTTGCATATGTTGTCAATATGGGTGTCCCATTTGAGGTTACTGTTAATTGTTATGCCTAAGTATTTCACAGAGGTAATAGATTCGAGGTTCCGATTGCCAATGTGGTAAGTATAAAGTAGTGGTTTTCGTTTCAATGTTATTGTCATTGACACTGTTTTGGAAAAGTTTATTTGCATTCCTCTGTCGTCGCACCAGTCCGCGAGTTTACAAAGACTACGGTTAAGTGTATCCTGGCATGAAGAACTCCTGACAGAAGAATAAATGACACAATCATCAGCAAACAATTTCACCTTGACATTAGGATCCACATTTTTAGCAATATCATTTACATAGATAAGAAACAGCAGGGGTCCCAGCACTGACCCCTGTGGTACACCGGATAAGACAGGCAGGCTATTAGATTTCACACCATCAATTTCCACAAACTGAACACGATTTTCTAAGTAAACCTGAATCCAATGAGCTATATTTTCTGGTAGTCCAAGTGAATTAAGAATTTCAATTAAATTTGTATGTGGCACACGGTCAAATGCCTTTGACAAGTCTAGAAATATTGCGTCAATCTGCAGGCGGTCATCTATGGCACTGGCAAAGTCGTGTACGATAGATAACAATTGAGTTGAGGTTGAGAACTTCCTACGAAAGCCATGCTGAAAATCTACAAAAAAGTTATTCGCTTCCAAGTGGTTGGATATGTGATTAGCGATAATATGCTCCAAGAGCTTACAACATGTGCTTATGAGGGATATAGGTCTGTAGTTGTTAGGAATAAGATTATCACCTGATTTAAACACCGGTATTACTTTGGCCGTGAGCCAGTCTTTTGGTACTGAGCTCTGTTTAAGGGATGCATTAAAAATAATGTATAAGAATTCAGAAGTCAGTTCGGAGTAGCGACGAAGAAAGTTGTTAGGCAAACCATCCGCTCCAGGCGATTTTTTACGTCAATATCAAGCAGCATGGAAAGAATGCCTTCGCGACTAATTGAAATGTCAGGAATTGATTCAGATGCAGATGGTGTATTTGATTTATCATGGGCGCTGAGAACTGAAGCTATAGTGAATGCTTTATAAAATGTGTCATTTAATTCATTGACGATATCATTAAGATTAGAATTCACGCTATTGTTTATTCTTAGCTGCTGAACACTTCGATTAGAGTCGGACAAGAAACGCCAAAACTTGTCTGGGGAGTTTTTTAAGAATGTAATCATAGTCTGGTTATGGAATTTGTCACGGGCGTTACGTAGTTTGATGAGTAAAGCATCTCTTAAGGAGCGGAGTTCGGTATTCTGAGCTAGCTTATACTTGCGTTTGCGCTTTATTCTACGTTCGAGATGAATGATTTCACGGGTGATCCAAGGGTTATGACGTTTAGTTTTCTTTCTACGCTTTGGTACGAATTTATCAATACAATACTTAACAACAGAGTTAAACTTGTCCCAGAGAAGCGTGACGTCGTCATCGCGTTTCAATTCATCAAGGGAAAGATGTAAGCAATCCAAGATGGATTCGTCATCAGCCGATGAAAAATCCAAAAAGGACAGCGTGATAGGTGTAACTTGAAAGCATTTTTGTATTTCTAAGTCCACATGTACAAGCTTGTGGTCAGCTATACCTTCAGTCAGGATAACAATAGGATTTTCCGACAAGCCTTTCATAAATACAAGATCAAGAATCGATTGGGTCATGTTTGTGACACGTGTGGGATGTAGTACAACCTGTTTAAGATCATGAGAGAACATAGAATCAAGAAGGACGTGTGCACTGTCAGCATCTTGAGAGCCAGAGATTGATAGCTGTTCCCAATCAACACTAGGTAGATTGAAGTCACCGGCCATCAAAAATTTATGATTAGGTCGGAGCATGCGCTCTAGGTAGACGGCAAGAGATTCCACGAATGACACTGGGCTTTTGGGAGGCCTGTACACGACACCGACTAAAATTGGAAACTCATGATATTTAACTTCACACCAGATGCTTTCGTGCTGGGGTATGTTTGGAAGCTGGACACAATTTATTTCCCTTTTTACGATCAAGGCAACGCCCCCTCCTCGCCCAGTGCGGTCGCGTCTAATTATCTTGTGGGATGGGGGAATTATTTCGGAATCATTTATCTCTGGTGTCAGCCAAGTTTCTGTGACTGCCAAAATGTGTGGGTCATAGAGGATGAGGATATCTTCTAATTCGTTTGACTTATTGGCAAGACTTCTTGCATTAAGCAAGATAAAACGGAGCGTATCTCTTTGCAATCAAGGACCCGCTCTAGGCAAGTTGGTCCGATGTAGCATAACAGGCTGCGAGGTGGCCTCATCCCAAACGTAAAGGGTATCATCTACCCGAAGCCGCTCATAGTCAAGGGAAACTTTATGGCCTTTGGCTTTAAACTGTTTGCCATGTTGCCATAGTTTATAACGTTTCTTTAAAGTAGCCGCACAAAAGTCGTGGCTAATAGAAATAGTTGAGCCTTTCAGTTTGAATGAATTATGAAGGACACGCAATTTCTCATTGTAATCAAAGAAGTTTATTATGACTGGTCTAGGTTTATCAGGCCGTTTTTTTTTTCCTATTCGATGCACCCTTTCAACGGTACTGACCGATAATCCCAGCTTTACGCGGATTAGGTCTTCAGTAATTGCGTGCTTTAAGCTGATAGGACTCTCGCGATCAGACTCAGGAAGGCCAAAAACAACTAAATTGCGGCGCCGACTTCTGTCTTCGAAATCGTCTAATTTCTTTTGTTGCGCAGTGATCACTTTCTTTAGAGAAGTAACCTCAGTTTTTAATTGGCTGATTGCTTCGGTATGCTGCGCGAGCACTTTTAGCGTATCATTTAGTTCCGTGAAACGGGCGCTCATCGATTTTTCGAGAGCAAAATGCGACGTAGCTAGTTTATCAATAGATGCTTGTAAGGATGAGGACATATCGGAAAGAAAAAGCTTAATCTCATCCCTAGAAGGTCCGGGATTTTGTTCAATATCACCAGCAAGCAAACAAAACCAGCGTTCAGGTGGCAAATGCTTAAGGTCCCCGATGCCTCCCAGAGTACAGTGAATAAAATCACTGAATATGTAAGTGTCCGTTTTATTTTAATAGCCTACAAAATTCACTGGAATTACGTCACTACAGGTGAATTATCTGCCCAGGCGGATATTATTTGCAAGAAAACCCAAAGCAATGTAATCCCTAAATAAACTAATTACAATAATTGACTTCTTAGTTACAAACTTTACGCACATGTTTATAATTAAAAGCTGAAGGCAATCGTCATAAAAGTATAGTTCCGCGTTCCTACATTTCTAAATGGCCATTTTTCTGTTTCCTTGCACATGCTCGTCAATCGAAAACTAAAGGGAAATATATTCCAAGTCTTTGCGCCTAGGTGGCGAGTCTTAGCTCCTCATTTAGTGTCGCTGTGGACGTGCTGCTTGTGCTGATTGAGTTGCTCCAGGCTGAGGTACTTATCATGCCAAAAAACGCAATAGGAGCAATTACAAACTCATATGCTAGATCGACTGCCCTCCCCTGTTCGGCTTAAGTTGTCATATAAGTTATTCTTTCGTTAGCAGGTGATCTTTCGTTGTTTCACGCACCCCTCGTGCCCCCCACCCGCTCCCCAGTTTTTCCCACCTCTTCAACTGAAAATAAACAAACGAGACTTACTCACCGGACGATGATGAGAACTGCGATGAGATAGTTTTACAAAACTATTCTGTAAAAATATTAGCAACCACATAAAAAATTGTCTCACACACGGAATGTGGCTGGAACTAAATCTCAACATGTCGGATAGAAGACCGGAGAGGGAGGGGGGGTGCGGAGTGGTGCGGAATGTTCGGGCCTTCAAGAATCATTGAGAACGTGTTTGAATAGCTGACACTTCTTCAAGCTTCCGCGCATAAGTGAGAGTAACATGGCCCTTTCCTTCGCAATCCATTTCAAAGGAATATCGGCGACAGCTTTTCTGGCACTCGCCATGCCCGCGTAATATGCGCAACAATATATTTCGTACCTCGTTGTTTATTAAAAACGTTTCGCCCACACGGCGCTCATTTCGGAATCAGTTTTCACTAAACCTCGCTTGTGTCACTGTCTGTCAAACCAAAGCGGGATCGTCCTTTGAAATCAGCGTCTGCCGCAGCGTGACCTCGCCGTGGGTCTGCAGTCTGAATACCACCGCGCACGCTGCTCTGCTTGCGAATCTCGTCCGCTCCACTGTCGTTCTTATAGCACTCCGCCTTTTGAACGCACCACGATCCGCAAATGGCTTCACAATTAGCACGTATATATTTACCCCCCCTCTCTCTATTTGGGCTCCTTCGCTGTCTGGCTCGGCAGCTGCCAGTCTTTGTTCTCGCGTTTGCGTCGCTCATCTTCTACACTTGGCTCGGAGCACTCGTTGCTGTTCTCGACAATGTCGGGTGTTTCGGGGGAAGAGTTGAAATTATATTTTATAAAAATAGGTGCAGCAGGCGTGAAAAAAGTACCTCATGGACGACGAAGTATTCGCGCGCCGGCTGACATCAGAAAGTATATCGTAACAACTGATCGAATATTTACCTAACTAAAATCCACGAATTAACTTTTAATTAAGAGTGAACGAATATTCGCAATTTCGAATGCGAATCGAATGCTCTGCCATTCAGTTCGTGTTCGATTCGAGAATTCTCTAGTCGAAGGGGCGTTGAATATTCGTTTCTGTTCGAATCCAAGAGATTACAACACACTGGAGCCGACAGGGAGAGCGCTGGATTCGCATGACTTGCGAATGATTCTGCTGCGAGGGAGTCGCGGTAGCTACGCGGATGCACCAGCTGCTGAGAAAACGCGTGGAGTAGCTATAGCTTAATTGTGATCAATACTTTTCCGTCAGTCAACACGCTCGTGTCTCGCCTTGAGGCAGCTCAAGATTTCTCAATTTAGACAAAGATTACTTGGACAATATCACCATGTTTGCATCCCTTTAAACGATATCCCATTACACTTCGTTTATTCAACGAACACAGCCCTCGACGTGCATCTGGTGACGTGCTGTTTCAATGTTTCATAACTCTTCAATGTGGTGATTTGCCAGCTACAATTCTCATTTACGAGCCCCTCTCCGTTGACAAGAAATCTAGCCCTCACCAAACCTTTATTTATGACTATGTTTATAAATGAGAAACTATTCGATACGATATTCGAAGGTCGCTTTCCCCCCAATATTCGGTTCGATTCGGAAATTTTTATATTCGAACACCCCTACGTTTAATTAATTGGCCTATGGTGCATGCTGCAATTGCAGAATTGAAGCCGGTCAGTGTGCACATAAAAGAAATCCTGACACAGCCACTAGTTATTCGTCCCCTATGCCTGCTACGAAACAGTACATTGGTTTTACACATAGTTATGTCCCGCAGAGCTCAAGAAAGGCTCTGCGAGAAAATAACTATCGTAACACTAGTGCATTTTGCGGCAAGTTAGCAGACGTACTTATTAACGGTGGACAATAGGAGGAACATGTCTACACTTCTTAGCTTACTTGGCGACTCACACTTATTTGTGGTTTATAACAATTCTGTTGATTTATAGTATCTACTTACAACCGCGCCGCTATTATACCGCAAATAAAATGAAGCCTCAACCTAACAAACCTAGCAAATATGTCGCCATAATATATCTCGTCTAGGGCTCTTTTCACAGCCTACATCATTACCATGACCTGCGCAAGCAACTAGTTCTTCCCGCACACTATATATCACAAAGACTTGATCACATTCACAAAGCGAAGTGAATATTTGTCACACTGTTAACATTGAATGCACTCAGCTACGCAATCAATTAGCAGAAGACGTAACTCATTTTTCATGAGTGAAAATTTCAGGAGAACTGCGGATAAATTTCAAGTTTTCATAAATGTTCTGTAACTATAGGAAGCTTAATGTTAACCCTATCTTTGTAATCACTCAAACCAAAGGTACCGTTGCAGTCCTTTAATCCTGGAACCGCCACCATTTGTAGAAATACAAAGAAGTGTAAAATTTTCAAGTAATGTTTCCAGCAATATACTCGACTTCTTTTAACAGCGAAGCCAGCGTAATTTGTGGTGCGTATCAAGAAACTACCAAGAAAGTAAAATAAACTTTCTTGCCGAGGCGGGATTCGAACCCGTGTACCCACGGTCTCAAGGCGAGCGTCGTAACCACGAGGCTGTACAGCCACGCTTGCAGAGCATTCATTTATGCGAACCATATGATTGCGTTCGAGCGTCGTCGTCTTCGTCCACAGATGGCGCATTCGTACGCTCGTGCTCTGAGAGGTGAAGAGGTTTTGCGCGCTATGAGAGCGAGAGAGAGAGACGCATTCGCGGAGTGGCTCTCCTGGAACTCGGTGTCGGCAGTGGAACGCGGTGTCGGTGTTGCAAGCTGCGCTATGCAACGCGCAGTGACGGCCGCAAGTCCGAGACGCGCGAAAAGAAATTATCATCATCATGAGTAATAAGATGAAAAGTTCGCGCGCACTTCCGGAAAATGCTGGGCTACGATCGCCCAGCTTCGCTGTTTCAAGCGTTGCGCGGCCGAGTGCAAGGTTAAGCGTTTACTTTCTTCTTTTTTTTTTTTTTTGCATTCTAACATTTTTTTTTGCTATGGTAACATAGCCTTTTTTAAGGCCTTAGTTACACATTTAAGTTTAAGGCTTTACACACGCCATCATGGTTACAATAACACGCTATATACCGATATAAAGCTCTAAAAATGTAACTTCTCAAGATATAAATTTCAAGAATACATGTTAGGCTGTAATATGTATGTGATGGAATGTGAGGACCACCCACCAAGGAACGCAATCGACAGCCGAGTGTACACACAACACATAATTTATATTAACCCCGCAAATACAAACTTGACGAGGGGCATGTACTTAAAAGGTACATGCAGTCCTGTGGCTGCTACTACAATGTATGTCGTATAATATAAATTGTATCTCGCCGTGCGTTCTCTTGTGTGGAGTCACTTGACGCGTTGAGGCCGATGTCGGTCCCAAGGCTCGACTGGCGGTCGGACGGCGCATGGAACCACGGGACCTGCAGCCACGACATCATGGGACCTGCAGCCGCAGCAGCGCCGGTAGCCGACGCAGTCGTGGTAGCTGCACAGTAGCTCCAGCTACTGCTCTCGTCTTCGGCAGCACGGCTGGCCGTGGCAGTGGCCCGGGAAAGCGGCCACCTCACCTGGCCCCCTGGACTGGTTGCCCAGCAGGAACACAGGTCCTTGGCGTCCGAGAACGGTGGAGTGGTCGATATGGGTTCTCTGGACTGGGCGTCCAGCGAGAACCGGCTGGCCTTGAACGCCGAGCAGCACGGAACACCGGCACGCACCACGCGCCACTCGAGCTCAACACTTTGTCTTCGCCGCCGCACGGCGAACACGGCACTGTTTTTAAGCGAAGCTCTGTAGGCTCACAAGTTTCGGTGGTGGTGGTGGTGGTGGTGTCACGCTGAATAGTGGGCCGATCCTGGTGATAGTGCAGAAAGGGTCCAAGCTCAATGGCACATACCAGGGACAAAAAAAGAAAGAGAGAGAGAAAAAAAGAAAGAAAGAGGGAAAGAAAGAGCAAGAATGAGAGAAAGGGAGGAATACCGAAATATATATATAAAGAGAGAGATAGAAAAAGACAGAGTGGAGAGAAACAGAGAGAGAAAATAGAGAGAAAGAAAGAAAGAAAAACACCAGCCTTTCCCCTGTCGAGAAAATGGGGGTACGCGAAGGTTGTCGTGTGTGTACTTGACCTACTACTTTCCCTTCCCTTTCCTACTACTTTTCATTCCCTTTCGTGATACTTTTCGTTCCCTTTCCTTCTACTTATGTTTCTCTTTTGTGCAACTTTTATTTTCGTTGCGTTGTACGTTTCGTTCCCTCGATTCATACATTTAATAAACGTTTATGTTTTTATTACCGTGACATGTCGTGAACTTTACGTTACCCTGACGAAGGTCAGATACACACACGACAAGCTTCGCTTACCCCCATTTTCTCGACAGGGGAAGGGCTGGGGAAATTTGGGTTTTCCGCTCGCTTCTGTACATATCATGACAATGTAATATAGTTTGCGAAAAACAAACCTTACTTAAAAGTACATCAAAGTTTACTATATTAAGCTGATAACATAAAAAATAAAAATGTTAAATATACAAAACGTTTCTACTTTAATTGCCTGCAATGTCTGCAAGGTTCAATGTTCTGGCTCATAAGAGACGTGAGCTACAGAAAATATTTCCTGCCTATTCAAAACAGCCTCTTCCTGGCTCCACAAATATGGAGCAAGACGTCACACTCTGCTGGGCTGGTAGCAGCAAACCTCCGTCATATGCTGTATAGAGACACCGGAAGTAAGAGATATAACATTACCAACATATCTGCAACACCCCAGTGAGCACCAGAAATCAGTCAGTCGTCAGCAGGCAGAAAACCTAACTAGCCAACGAACACCTGACGACGGTCTGGACTGATCATGGAGGCCGTTTGCGCGATATCTCGGCTACCGTACTGCCTGCCATCTTTACTATCAATTAGTGCGCGTCTCGTCAGCGCCTCTACGCACCAAAATGAATTAATTAATTAATTAACCACGCTGAAACACATTTCACCAGAGTGGCAGTTAGGGCACGTTGGTAATGCATAAAAACGTTAAAGAAGCGTGAAGCGAACGCCATGGCGCCCTCACACGACTATTGGCTAGATGTATGAAAATTACACGAGAAATATTAACTTCGTCAACGGCCACTAAAGCACATACAACAGTAACAATGTTCATGATACTTGACGTATCAAATGCTCGGAATGTTTAGGCACGCAAAAATTACCAAACAATTCATTACAATAGTGCCACAAAGAGACGGTGCTTTACAGAACAATAATGCGACGAAAACCGATACGAAACGCTATGCAAACGGAGCGCTTGGTCTCCCGTATACCTATACAGCATGGCGCATCGTTTAAGAAACGGGCAGATAGAACCGTAAAAATAATAAATTAAATGAGGTATTTTTACGTAGCGAATGCGCGATCTCATTATGAGGCATACCGCAGTGGGGATCTCCGAAATAATTTTTACTTCCTATGGTTCTTTAAAACGCACATAAATCTAAGCACACGAGCGTTTTAATTTCTCTCCCATCAAAATGCGGCCGGAATCGAACCGGCGACTTCGAGCTCAACCCTACAGCTAGCCACTAAGCTACCTTGTCTAATTGTCTTGAGCTATGGAACTCATAGTGGAACAATGCTTCGCATTAAAACATCCTCCTGTATTCTTGCGCCAACTATCGGGGACGAGGTATGGTGGTGAATTTGTCTGTCATTTGATTGTTATTAAGGTGTTAACGTGAGCCAACCTCGGCCTCAAGGTTGGCTCACGCTAACAACGGGATCAGCCGGCCGTGAGCGGTGGATGATAAGACTAGCATAGAATAAAGCATAACGCATCGCTACAAAATACCGGCCCATGACTGCCGATTATCGATTCGTGTTCGCTCGGCATGTTATTCAACATTACCTTTGTTAACCTACTCTTACACTTTCTCGGTTAAGGTCCTCAAGTAATTTTTGCAATGTGTCCCAGCGTTGCTGAACAGGACAATGTCATCGGCAAGCTGAATGTTGTTGAGATATTCGCCGTTGATCATCGCCCTTGATCCTTCCCACTCTAATAGCTTGAACACTTCTTCTAAGCATGCAATTCATATAATTGGAGAGATTGTGCCTCCTTGCCTGACCGTTTTCTCGACAAGAATTATTCCATTTTGCTTGTGGCTAATTAAAACATGTGAACCAGAACTGTCACTACGGCACAGTCAAAGCCTAAGAAGTTGCGGATACGTGCGCTGTGGCTGAACGCAAATACGGAAGTTACACATAAATCAAATGATTATTGAGTTGTCAGCCGTATGCTGCAAGCACCGTGGCCTTGATGTGAAGTTCGTTCCGTCCTTCAGTACAATCCATACGATATGCACTTACACCTCTAATTACATACAAATGTCGTAGCTTTGTCCAAACGCACTGAATTAAGTGATCTAACTGTGCGCCGCCGGGAGAACGCACAAGGCAGCATAATTGGAGCGACGTAAATGTAGACCTTGCTGATGCGACGCGTGTTAGTGACCGCACTTGGCGTCGGGCACGCTTCGCATTGTTCATTTCGCGATACCAGAGGCACTGTGGCCGGCTTTTTCGCGCCGTCATGTTGCCCTGTGAGACTTGCCGGCTGGACGGAAATTCTTGCGCTGGAGTCCAAACGCCTATGAAGGGTTTCTCTGTTGAGAGGAGGAAACTATAGAAAGAACATCTCACGAAGCGACTGAGAGACGTGAGTGACGTCATTTCACCAAGGACTGATGTTAGTCTGGGGTTTAGAATAAGCATCTTCAGCTAGTCATAAGACGACGATAGCTGTCGCTTTTCTTTGTTGTCTGGTCTTCCCATGGCCTGTTGCCTGTTACTGGCTTTGTGCTTGCAAAACAAAAGTTTAGTGGTGTCTTTATGAGCGTTATGCTGCGCGTGTTTTGCCAACAATGAAGTGATACTCGTCCGTGTGGTTATGTAAATATAAGTGTGTGTGTGTGTGTGTGTGTGTGTGTGTGTGTGTGTGTGTGTGTGTGTGTGTGTGTGTGTGTGTGTGTGTGTGTGTGTGTGTGTGGTGGTGTGTGGTGGTGCGTGCGTGCGTGCGTGCGTGCGTGCGTGCGTGCGTGCGTGCGTGCGTGCGTGCGTGCGTGCGTGCGTGCGTGCGTGCGTGCGTGCGTGCGTGCGTGCGTGCGTGCGTGCGTGCGTGCGTGCGTGCGTGCGTGCGTGCGTGCGTGCGTGTTTTGACTCATGCGACAATTGTTCGCTTCGTTCGTGAGGCAGTATTTACTTCACAGCCTCACTCTTTTTCAAGCAGTCTACATGATTTTCGTATCAATGGTGATAGGTGATTTTACTCACCATTTTTTTTTTTTGTTCATCGTATTGACGTCCCGATTCATATCATAGACAGTGTTGCCATTCGTTGTAAGCATACGTTGGTTCACACCGTACGCCACAGAATGAGCAACACCGTGGGCACAGACACTACGTCGCTTCAACTTAGTGCTGAATTAAAACTATGAGCTATATATACCAGTACAATAGAAGGCTGAGGCTAACAGCACTGGGCCGGTATTTTGTAGTGATGCCTTAATTTTTATTCTATACTAGTCTTATCATCCACTGCTCACGGCCGGCTCATCCCGTTGATAACGTGAGCGGACCATCGCTCCGGCCACCGACCAAGCGCGAAAAGCGCGAAAAGGCATTAGCATCGGAAAGGCATCACTACAAAATACCGGCCCTGAATACGACAGCTAATTGTGCAACAGGCAACAAGTTTTGATAATTAGAAACGTTTAGGACATTTTTTCAATGTTTCATCTCTCATGGAGAATTATAGCCTCAAAGCGTTGGAAAATATAATCATCCGCAGCCCTATGAACAAGAGAAAGCTCGAACTAGAAAAAAAAACAAAAAAAACGATAGAAGTGCTCAAAACGCATCAGTGACAAACTTGACGGTTGTCAAGGACGGACACTACACTTATATTTGCTAACACCCAATAGATTGTCATGACGAGTATGAAAATTCAGGCTACGGCGCAGCATACAGAAACACAGCCTATCAGACATTAGGCAGAAGTTCGCCGCACAGCAATAATGCTACTGCCTTCCATAGCCGCGCAGGCTCAATAGAATTATGCGCTGAAACGGCTCAATTCACTTTGAGATGACAAATCAGAGCGCGCAACAAAGACATAAGCACGCGCCATCCTCGGCTTTCAGTTGTGGCCTCTGGCCAATAAGCCGCAACAGCGCGTTCCAACGATTACCTGCGTCAGCTCGAGGGGCGCAGGTAGACATAATGATGTTATTAAGACTGCTACACCCCTATCGTAGAAATTTCTTCTTAAGTCGTCATATGCGACGGCTGTTTAGGTTTTGTGAATCTACTTATGCTTACTATTGGCGGAAGTACTGAAGTTCGCACCTGTGCTAGGCTTACATATAAGCATTTTTTTTCGACTACAGCGCTTGTCTTTGCAGCGGCGGGCATCGTAAGCTTGCTGATCTTACGAACAGTTCTAGCTTTGTGAATACGCTTTTTTCGTAAGATTTTTCTTACGCCAAAACTTGTTTGTAAGTTCGCTCAGTTAATTCCGCCCCTGATCAAAAGTGGATACCAATCCGGCTGACATTCTTCTTGGTCGTAAATGTCTTTTAAGTGCGAAATCATTTCAGCGAAACGCGATCTTGAGGAAATTGTTGTTTCTGCATTTTGATCTTGCCACACGGACGTGCTCGTGCCACGGCTGGCACGTTTGTCGTCGTCTTATTCTGGCTCCGACGCCGCTCATCATGCCAGTGTTCCCATACTACCGCTCCATCTGCGAAGGCTCTGACAGCACTGGCCCACTGCCAGTAGGTGCGGCGATTTCGGGGACTTTTGTCGTGCGCTCTGATGGACAGTCGCGACAATTCTTCATAAATGCAAACTAACCATGACAAAATGTGTGTGCCAAGGGTGCAATCAGGCTTTCGCCTTAGCGTTTTACGAACGTGTAACACTTGCTTAATTTTTTGGTACCCGTTTTGGTGCATCACTTGTATGAAGGAACATATTAATTCTGCAGTCATGGCAGAAGAAGAGATAGTGAATGTTTACCATGCCCGTACAAGTGGACGCTTATTTAAGCCCTTCTTCTCACTCAACAGTTTAACGCGATAGCGTAGTTGCCTCTGCAGAAAAACCAGCACATCCTGATAGCTACAGGAATTCAAGCCATCGCTGGTTTGAATTTTCCAGTATGGTAGTTGTATTTTCTTAAAAGTGACAGAGGTTGACGTTTTGGGAGTTTTGAATTTTAGTGCGAACAGTCCGATGGCATCGTCTTCTTTTAGATTTCGGTAACAGCGACACGCACTAGCATTCGAAATATGAGTTGGCTGAATGTTGCTCATGCTGTTACGGCGTACCATCTAACGTCATCGACGATACAGCGAGTAGTTTCGATATGACCATTATTTCTTCAAAACTTGGGAGTTGCGATGCAGTATATCGGACATATCGGACCTCGAAATATTTCAGGGAATTGATTTCGTTATAGAACAAGCGACGTGCATGTGACGTGTCACGCACCGGAGTACCGTGCGCCACAGGATTCGAGACCTCAATAAGCGCCGCAGAAGTGAACTGGATAAAAAAAGCTTTCCTCTTTAACATATGATCTCCACGAATGTGTCGCTCCTTTTGTGCTAGTCATGGCATTGCTGGGGCTGACGTGAATTAGCGTTCAATATAATCGTCACCCCGTACCACAACAACGGCCACATCCAGTCGCACATTGCACGCACGAGTATACTTGCAGCATTTCGCGCAGCGTTTCGCGCAGCGTTATTTACAGAATATTTCCGGAGTGACGATCAAAAAAAAAAAAAAGCGCGGGAAAATATTGCAGTACATTAGCATTAGGTGAACATGTATATACAGCAGACAAATCTGTTGCAAATAATCAGTCTAAGTTTTAAGGTACAACGCTGAAAAACAACTTAACGAATCATTACAGGCATACAGGAGTCCATCGTGGCTGGAGCATGGATTTGCCTAGACTTCGTCCTTCTGGCTTCAAACGGCTTTGTGACTTCGTAAACTCACCATTTTAAACGAAGTACTAGGTTAGAAATAGTTCAATAAACATCATTCAAATTGTACGACGGCCGGAGTGGAACACAGGACGTCTAGTACAGAAGCCCGATATTGAAAGCACCACGCCACGGACGCATGCATAAACAAGCGGCATTGAACACCCTCATGAATTTCTCACTGACTTGTAAGCGAGCGCACTGACGCGCTTGGCGTGTTTCGATCAGCCAACCTCGACAGGCTGAACCACTGCAATTAGTAGCGATTATGCGTGTCCATATATAGGTCTTCTGCACTTATACAAGTATAGATTATTTTGAAATTTGAGAGAATTAATTAAAACATATAACGTGTAATAAACAAAACCACAAGAACGCAGATCCGACAAGTCCACCCATTAACCATCACTCCCATGGTGACTGAACGATCACAGCGCCGGAGTTCCCTCTAGTAATTATTGTGCGACACTTTATGGTTGGATGGATGCTGATCTGATCATACGAGAAAGATTGCGGTATTCAAACGTAATGCCTGGACAGCGTATCGTGACTTTTACTATCTTAAATGTGAAATAAAGCATACGTAGTTACGACGCTTTTTTTAGCGGTAATATGTTTAGGAGAGGATAAGCAAGCTGCACGGAATCACGGTGTCGTAAAAACAAGATAATACGAAGAGCAGTGCTCTGCGCGGCCTGCACAGGCGCTTATGCTGTTCGATAAGTCGAATGAATAATAAAGTGTCAGTATTGTCTGTAGCGGAAAGTAGCGTCGCAGTTTGTAAACTATTAGCGTATTACTATATATTTTTAGCATACCTGCTGCGCATCAAGACGCCAAGGGAGGCGACTGTCAAGTATGACTCGAAGAGATTTCATTAAATTCTGGGGTTTTACGAGCCAAAACCACGATTTGATTATGAGGCACGCCGTAGGGGAATGATTCATTGCTGTAATAGGCTCGGAACGTAGGAACATGCCGTTTTTTAAAGCGAAGCTTTGTACCTCTACCAGCCAAGGGTTCTGTCGTGTCCGTCGTTGTAAGCAAAAAACGATCCCGACGAACCGCTAACAATTGCAGGTATAGCAGCATAGCTTACTTGAATTCAGGCATTCAGCGTGCAACTAAGCACTCGTTTTCGCAAGAAAAACCACAAAAACAAGCTTCAAAGTGATGAGCCAACATGATGGATGATAAGGGCTGCGGGCAAACAACGGAAACAGGCTCGGCGCGGTCCGTAAGATTAGATTGCAGCAGTTGCAAAGCTTATGCAGCTGCTTGAAAGAGGGTTGACGTCATTCGAAACCCTTCCAGCCTAGTAACTGCTTAGGTTCATTTTCTAGACTACCCCACTATGGGGTAGTCTAGAATACCCCACTATGTAGAATACCCCACTATGGGGTAGTCTAGTAGTGTATATCACACCGATCATAAAGCAGTAGTGAACATTGTTGTGAAGTAAATAATAATAAAGGCCGTGGTTAAAGTTACGTTGTAGTGTGTGAAATATCAAGAGCGCCGCAGTCACCGTGAGGGTGGCGTTAAAAGCTTCGCTTTCCAACGACCTTCACAGGGTGTATTGGCGGGCAATTTTTTATATCTATATGTCTCTTCACGCTTCGTATAAGGCTAATCGGTTGGTTTAAAAAGTCATCAACGTTGTAGGGAAAGGAATCGTCAACCTTTTAAGTGAAAAAATCACTTAAAATCACTTACGATGCAGACTGATCACTCGCATTGTCACGAAAAAGAGAAATGGCAGCTTTCACAGCATGACGCTCTCCTCGTGCATGCATACCTTCGTTCTAAGGTATGCGCATAATAGGAAATGTGGGCTCCTGTTGCAGCCACCATTCGCTCCTCCTCAAGCAGACAGCACGTGGCAACAGATGTGCGAAGTGAGCTTGCGTGTTGGCCTGTCTCGCTCGCAGTCACGCAAACAAAAACGAAAAGCCCGATGCACGTAGCTGGACATTTCGCTCCCGCTTGCAGTTTTAGCAGCGATTATAATAGCGCTAGTTATATGGCACTCTGTAATTGCCACACTTAGACGCCGTAACCGCGCATGGAAGCCTATAATCTTCGGACCTTGTTCGATCTGCCTGATAGCTGACAAGTGACTTTCTGCGTGTCGGTGATCGACAGGCTGAACTTGCCGCACGATGCATTACATATTTACAGCTCTCGTATAACATCGCCTCTATACAGTTGCGCTGAGATACCATCGAGCCGGTTGTGTTTCCGGTGTTTTGTTCTTGTTTCGTGCGCCCTAGATTATCCTGCAAAACAAGAGTGTGCAGCAAACCCGCCTAATGTCGCTCTGTACTCCCGCCGAACTCTGTACCTCCCACCAAAATCCGAACGGCGTCATACGCGCTGCTGCGCTTATTGCAGGCATGTCACAGGTGCTTGACGGGCTGCGCTGCGCGTTTCCTTCTCTACGTTCGTTCATTCGTACCTTTTATAGTCGTTTTATACCCTCCCGCCATATTACAAGGTAACCAGTCGGAACTTTCTCTGGTTATATTTCCTCTCCTTTTCACCCCTTCTATGTCAACCACTTTATTTCGGTCGCCGGGATTTTTTCGGTAGCACGTTTTACTTGAGGTGGTGTGTGTGTGTGTGTGTGTGTGTGTGTGTGTGTGTGTGTGTGTGTGTGTGTGTGTGTGTGTGTGTGTGTGTGTGTGTGTGTGTGTGTGTGTGTGTGCGCGCGCGCGCGTGCGTGCGTGCTGTGCGTGCGTGCGTGCGTGCGTGCGTGTGTGTGTGTGTGTGTGTGTGTGTGTGTGTGTGTGTGTGTGTGTGTGTGTGTGTGTGTGTGTGTGTGTGTGTGTGTGTGTGTGTGTGTGTGTGTGTGCGTGCGTGCGTGCGTGCGTGCGTGCGTGCGTGCGTGCGTGCGTGCGTGCGTGCGTGCGTTCCTTCAGGAACTCAGCAAACACCTCTTTACCGGAAAACGAACTATGGAAACGAGTACGCCGGGCGCCGCTACCTATTGATTTCTCATTCTGCTTCCCTAGGTTTTCGCTTGTGATAAGGTGACACTGCCGAGAAGTCCGTTGCCTCCGACACGAGAAGCGTGGCGCGGCGATGCCTGCAAACGCCAAGAATGGTTCCCTCGCTGGCCGCACACTCAGTGGCACATACTCAGTGACCATTCATGGCGCAGCCTTCTAATGCGTCGGGTTGCTGTCCTTGAGGAAACCTTGTGATGGGGGTTCGATTTCGTTCAGCAGAGAAATTTAAGGGATCTTGTCATTGTAGAGTGGCGTATTCTCAATGGCACGTTCCTAGTTACCCAAGGTGGCGTCAAACACGTTCATTGAAGAGCGGCACACACCTACTCACACATACCAAGTGACCCAAGTTCCACCGCAGACCGAGTGGCACATGCACAGTACTGCAAGTCGGCGTAAAAGAGTTTCTTCGAACAGCGGTGCCTACCCCGTCCCGCGTCTACAGTGACCCATGTCGGCGTGAAAGAGGTTCGTTGAATAGCGGCAAGTATGTACACATTGCCGCATACTCAGTGACCCAAGTGGGTCCCCGATGGTTGGTTTCTAACACTGTTACCTCAGCACAGCATCCCGATGCGCTAACCGTTTCACCACAGACTACTCAGTGAGGTGGGAGCACGGTTAGAATCAAACATAGATACATAGATAGATAGCCCCCGGAAAGTGCGTGAAGTACCCAAATAATGCGTACGCATTAAAGGCGCGAGAGTGAAGCGCGGGTGCCGCGTGACGCGTTTCTCAGTGTTCGCACGCACCCGTGCGTCATGCATTTCGGAGGCCACGCGCAGGCTTCGTGGTGGCGGCGCTAGATGGCGCCGAATGTTATTAGGGAAGCAGGAAAGAGGAGTCCCGCTGCAGTACACGCCTCATACGTAAGTCGTTTCGGCGGTGGCAATACGTTGTGTCGCTATATTGATTCAATGCTAACGCTAGAGTGTACTAGATTGGGGGAGTGGGTCCAACGCAGGCTCCCCGCTGAGGCTTTCTTTATTGAAAAGTTGGTGGCGCCACCATCGCTTTCTCTCGAACGAGCGGCCCCGCGCGCCGGCCGCACGCTTGTCGCGTCGGAGACCCTACCGCTGCTGCATGGAGCTTTGACAGGCGGATACTCAGTGGCGGCAACACTGATACTATTCCCCACCGATCGATTGTAAATGAAATGGAAAAAGAGCGGCGGAATGAATGCAAACGACGCAACAACGACGGTGCGTCGAGCAGACGACAGCTACTCAGCCCGTGAGCTCGCCTCAGCCAATGAGCGCTGCCGAAACAGCCGGAGCCAACGTTTATTGACTGAAGATTCAGAATAAGGCGACGGCAGCGCCGCCACAATTTCAACGTTTTTTGCTTCCCCCTCGGCGCTTGCCAAAGCGTCCGCTGGACCCACTCCCCCATTCTAGTACACTTCACTAACGCGTTACCGTTGAGTCATTCTGAGATGGCTTCTGCCGAATATTTTTTTTTATTTTTCACAGCTCTGCAGGAGCCGTATGTGAAGCTCAGATCAAGTGTTGTCGCTGAAAAAAATGCATTTTTTCATGGTTGTTGCACCTTGAAACAACCGTGACCCATGTACGCCGATCTGTCATAGCTAGCACTGAAGCAAATGGCGGCTTTTCTTGGGTGAATCATAATTTGTACGATTTACACAAACGCAGAAAGTGCGTCATTGTGGCCACCCCGAGCAGGCCCGCATTGATCCATTTTTGGGCAGAGCACACACAAAATTTCTTTTTTGTGTGCGCTGCCCAAGAATGGATAGGTTAAACTCACTCGCTTTCCAATCCTTCTGCACCGCATTAATCATCTCAACAGCATTATCCTTTATATGGTCCCCAAATGTAAACTATCAGTAACTTTAATCAAGAGGCTATGTTGGCTACGCAAATACTGTTTGCACAGGTGATTCATGCGCTTTAGCAGACGCAGTTTTCGCCAACAAGTGGAGGCGACAGGTGTATAATTATCAGTTCATTGGAGATTATCAGTTCATTATAAGATCAATGAAGCCTTTGTGTTCCAAGATAGGGATCATCAAATTTAACGCTCAGAACGCGAATTTCGCATTCAGAGCGGAAACCTCGACAGAAAGGCGAACCCCTCATGTGACGCAGCGGATTGTGGGGGAAAGGCCTTCGTGTTTTATCGGTCAAGGGAAGGAGCGCAGTTGTTTTCAGCTCCGCCTGGCTTCTAGACTGGCATTAAACAGAATGAGCTATGTCACATTGAAGGAAAGGGGGGGGGGGGGGGAGGGGGGGGCAGTCATTTTCGCATCGAAACTCCCGCCTCTGAATGCGAAATTGGTGTATTGAGCGTCAAATTTGATTATGAAATTGTAACACATACATACGCTTTAGAAGTATCAAGCAGAATGGACTTGTCCTCGAATACGATTGTCGTCAAGTGTACAATATAATCGTATGCCATAATCGCGAGATTAAAAAAAGGTAATAAAGTGATAACTTGGACCGATTGGTACATGTCTGAAAAAAAAACTGAAAAAAAAACGAGCAACAGTGCAAAGAACTGGACGTGCAGACAGACAGACGAATCGCTGTGGTGAGCAGCAGTGGCCAATATGGTGACCAGCGTGCACGTGAGATTTGCGAGGCCTTTTGCATCGACAAAAAAGGCGATATGTGCGTGAGTGTGCCTTCGATATCGCTCATTACCAAGAAACTCGCGTACCTTGCACGTCGATGAGGGCGACCATTTAGTTGCGTTATTTTTATATTCATCATCGTGGCTATCTTCCTGACGATGTATCCCTACTTTGATATAATATGTTCTCCTGTCCCTCCTGCCTATTAAAGTTCCTGTATATATTGCTGTGTGCGCAATAAGATATTGGTTGATAACATTGCTTCATCTGTCTCAGTCGTCCCGTCCCGTTCTTTGGACTGTTACTCGTTTTTTTTTTTCGTTTTTTTTTTCCTGAAAAAAAGTTAACAAATTTTGCAAGATTATTTTCTTGCCGAGTCTACTTGTTCGCGAAAATTGTGTTCGCCAAATCACATAAAGAATCTGTGCAAGCAGCATTTGTTTCTTATAATTACTGATAGTTTCCCTTTGAAGACCCTGTAGTATGTTCGCAGGTTCTAAAAACACTCAGAATTTGTGCTTATATGATGCGCTGGTCGCTGTCTATCATGAGCCGCTTAAGACGAAAATATTCATGTAAGCCGCAGTAGTGGATAACACATTTTCTATGCAACTCTTACCAATAGCGGCGACTTGGACCATCGGAAAATGGCATAATAGCGACATGTGGTTAGCGACGCTACCTCCAGATTCCTGCGCCAGCTTTCCGTGACATCATTAGTCTGGACAATGGGCTGATCAAGAGTATACACAGTTAACTCGGTATAAAGTGAAAAAGTATTCGGTTCAAAAATAAACTGGAACATGGCCTGGCAAAGTTTGTATATCTTCCTGCGCACAAAGAGAGCCTTATAAGCGAAAACGCAGCGATGTCGACAACCTTACAGTTATGTCGACCTTTGTGTACTGGGCGCGAAATTCAAAACAGAAAACTTGGCTTTCATTTTCTCCACAACAAATTTATATTTTTCCGCCAAGAAAATACGGGGAGATTATGAAAATAATAATCTAGCCGTCTATAACCTATGTAGAACGTCCCCGCTTCAGTGTTGCTTGAATATATTGTGCAGTCACTTAAATGGCACGGTTCTCGCGAGTGTGTTAAAATAGAGCAATTCACCGCCACTTTCTCAAACACCGACAATTAAGACTATAGTCTTGTGGGCCAAAGCGGCATCGGCGGTAGCGATAGTGCCGACGAAACTTCGTGATCATCGCCTCAATAGGCCTACTGTGTGCGTATCCAATTGCCAGCAGTGCATGCCACAGCTTCACTTACTCGCCCGGCACATCACGCTGCACAAAAAAGGTCCCCGGACTTGGAACTTTCTAGTGGACTTATCGGACCATCGTTACTACTTCGACTGCCACTCTAACACTACTGTAGCGAAGAAGCCTTACTGCATCGCCTCTGGCACAGTGTCACTTTAAAATGGACGCCATGAGCAACAATAAAGTGGATTAGAAACCCAAGAAAGATAGTCACAGTTTCGCCCGAAAGGCGAATCATTGATTTGGATAGCAAATTAGTTCACAGCTATACGAAGTAAGGGTAGTAGCTTTATAGCCCGTATAAACTTGGAAACATTCGCTTATAACTAAATTAACAAGCATGACGTCAGCGCGCACAGGAAAACCTGAACACACCACACTCGGTGACCGCGGACACTCGCTGTCAAAACACTGGCATGAAGAAGCGCGGCAGCAGCAGCGAGAGAAGTGACCTTCGTGCTGTCTATCGCTTCAATGCAAACTGAGCGGCGCACAATGGTATGAGCCGTCTGCAGATCGCTTTCAAGATAAGGCGCGCGCGGCCGCGCAAAGTGCGCAGTTGGTGCGGGAGTAGAACACCCCACCCCCCTCCCTCTCGCATTGCCTCCTCGCTTGCGTCCCTGCGCGCGCGAAATTGAGTCGCGATCGTCGGTTCCCCTTGCGCGCGGTCGCGAAATACGCAATTGCTGCCGGAGAACAACGCCGCCCATCCCCCCCACTGCCTTTAGCGCGACGGAGGACTGCGTATTTCCTGTCAGCTTTCCTCTCTTGCGTGCGCCAGATTGAGCAGCGATCGTCGCTCGCACGCTTCATTCACACGTACAGCATACGGCTCGCGGCGACGGTGTTATCGCCCTTGGACTTTATACGGAACATCACGGCGACATCGGCGGCAAAAATTCGCCTGGACTGTCCGTATAATTGATATCGCCTAACAAGACTGAATATTAGGACTGATGAACAGTGGGCAAACAGCGAAAACCTCATCTCGGAGACAATGTGACTCTGACGGAGTCTCCTTGGTGAAAATGTTGCTTAGCTTAGCTGTCAATTCTGTAACAGGTTCTGCTGTTGCTTTGTGCTAAAACAATTAAGATTCTTATAAGACTGAAGTTCATAGGAAGATGGTGGCTTCAAATGAACCATACCTTCCAACGTCGCTGGAGCCCTGACGAAGACAGGTCCCCTTGTCGAAACGTTGGCTGCAGTGACATTCCTTGTTCGACCACTGTTGATCAAACCCGATTAGACAGATAGAGAAATTCACATCTTCTATCCACCTTCTCTCTCCCTCTTCTTTCTATTCCCCTTTCCCTTCCCTCAGCGTAGTGTAGCCAACCAGACATATTTCTGGTTCACATCCTTGCCTTTTTCTTTTCTTTCCTCCTCCTACCCGCCCTTTCTTTGCTGTAAAAGGGTCGATTATAAGCGGAGAAAATGAACACCACACTTTGATTATTTACACTCAAGCCGTAACGCCGGCGATGCCGATGTGAAGTCACACATTTCCTGGCATCTTCGCATATTGGCGCAAGTTGTTGAACAAAAAGGTTCTCGAAGTCTCCTGAGTATTATTTCAGTTTCGAAGGCAATGTAATCATTGTTTATCGATGGGCAATTAGCCAGACCTGAGCAGGCGTTGTCAAAGTTTATGACGTCACGGGTAGCTGGTGCGGGGAAATTCAAAGTAGTGCCGCCACTTGTTCTTGAGTCCTTTTATGCTTACTCAGCATCCGCCCACAGTATACGACTGACTTCTTTGGTATTTCAGACGGGAGTTTAAGTTAGTGTTTGGATCCCTTTAACGAATGTCGATTCATTTTTCATCAAGAAGTGCTGACTATAGGTGGTAGCACCGTTCCTGCGTTAATTTGGATAGGCCGGCGGCGGCGGGCATTGAAATGTACACTGCGGGGCTTTGCAGTGAGTGATTTGGACCGATTGTTTGGTAATGAAAGGCGCTGGCTACTGTAAACTGTTGATATATGGCTCTCCATTGGCATATATGATTGCAGGCCAGTCAGCGGGCACAAGTTCACTTACTTTTAACGACGTTCCGGTCACAAGGGATTCACGCAAGCATCTACCATTCACCACTCAAGAGCTCCACGCAGCATTGCCTTATGTAAGACAGTCGTCATCACCTGGCCCAGATGGAATATCTTACCGTATATTGTGTCACCTCGGGGAGCCGGCGCGAAGTGCACTGATGCACATCTTCAATTAATTCTGGCAGGATAGAAGTGTTCCTCAAGAATGAAAGACCAGCCGCCTGGTACTGCTCCTCAAACCTCCCAAGTCTCCTCTAGAGATACTGCCTACCGCCCAATCCCGCTGGCTAGTTGCATTGTGATGGTGATGGAACGAATGATCCTCGCCAGACTTGCATGGTACCTGGAACGCTATGAAGTTTACCCAGATGCCATGACCGGCTTTCGACGTCACCGATGCTCCATTGATAACGTCATCGATTTGGTTACATACATTCAACATCAAAAGGTGTGTAAGCGATTATCTGTCTCCATGTTCCTCGATATGAAAGGAGCATATGAGAATGTTCTTCATGAGGCTATATTTGAGGCTCTGGAAATGGTTTGCCTTGGTGGTCTACACCATCGTTGGACAGGCAGTTATTTACATATGTAGTCTCTCTTCGTGAATACCGAAGACGGCCCAACTTCTCAATATTACACCCATCGTGGAATTCCGCAAGCTGATGAAGCTGCTTGATCTGCTCGTGAAGATGACGTGCGGGAATCAATCCCGCTGTTAAGGACAAATGCAGGAACGAAACTTCGACTGCTTGCGGATGATACCACACAATCGTTGTGGAGCACATCTAGTTTCCAGCCGACACATCTGCATCGTGTGGACCCAAGTCTTCGACTTCGTCCTCCACCTGGACTATCCCGATCCGACGCAACAGTACTGTGCGGACTGTGGCTTGGCGTCGATTTTGCAAACTCCTTTGCTTTCCGCATCAAACGAGAAGATAGTGCTGCGTGTGACCACTGCGGCAGCGAGGAAACTATTGAACACATTCTTTTCCGTTGTCTCCGATACAGCGCACACAGGCAGTCACTCGCGACCGCGCTGGCCCCTCTTGACGATCGGCCGCTTTCGGAGCAGACAGTCCTGGAACGCCGGCCTATACTGTCGTCACACCACAAGTCGGTCGAGGCTCTCTTGAAGTTTTTGCATTCGAGTGGCCTATTAGAGAGACTTAAGTTTTCACGGACGTTCCCCAACTCCTCGATTTTTTCCGTGCCTTTGATTTACCTATCCTCTATGAATTCCAGCTTTCATTTTCTCTTACCCTTCTCCCAAGGCAGGGTAGCAAACCAGGATATCTTTCGGTTAACCTCCCTGCCTTTCCAACCCCATTTCTCTCTCTCTCTCTCTCTCCAATGCCACATTTTTGCACGAAATGCTCTGAGTATTTCTACTATTCTTCAAAGAAGCTCAAAACGCAGTTTCTGTACCGGTACATCCATAGTGCCTTTTGTTGGTGTTCAGCTTGCATTCAGCCTATTGCGTCGGCGCAGCTGTTGTGCAACTCAACTTTCTGCTATTCTTTCACTGGCTATAAAAATGCCTGTATTCCTGTACAATGAAGGTAAAGTCGCTAATTATCGTCACTCTACTTTACCGCTTGTGCGCATACGTAAAAAATGCAAGATAGTTACTGAGTTTAGTGAAACAAGGTACGCCACTATGAGTAGCAGCGTAGTGGCATGATTGCCGTGTGGCTTCACACAGTTTTTTTTTAGTTTTTTTATTTTGCGGTAACCGTAAAAACAAAGCATTACCCGCTGTGGTTGCTTGGTGGATTTGGCGTTGCGTTGCTAAGCACGAGGTCGCGGGATCAAATCCCGGCCGCGGCGGCCGCACTTCGATGGGGGCAAATGCAAAAACGCCCGTGTACCGTGTATTGGGCGCACGTTAAAGAACCCCAAGTGGTCAAAATTAATCAGTAGGTCCTCTTACGGCGTGTCTCATAATCTTATTGTGGTTATGGCACATAAAGCCCCAGAAATAAACTTCTTTGACGTAGCATTTTAGCACAATTAAGGGTGTTTTGCATGATTACATGCATGAGAATGGTGCGAACGATTTCCAATTTTTTAAGAGCCAACCTTATTGCGTTGTTTTATTTATTTGGGAAAATAATGGCCGCTACCTTCCGCCAAGCTAACTGAGCTTTACGACTTTCTGTGTATAGTGACTTTGCTCTTGTAATACTCTATTTCCGTTTCCATTTTGTAACAGCTGATCAAAGTACCAAAGCGCGAAAACTCCCTTGCAAGGCAAAATCATCTCTGCATAGGGGCATATTCCCTAATAAACGGGCACCTCAGGAACAGCTAATGATGGTCGCGTAACCACTAACCACAGTCGCAACAACAGTCATGCAATTGTACGTCTAATATCAAATGTATCCTGCGACATCATATGAGCGCTCGCCATCTCGTGATCTCGTGCCACCTCGTTGATGTTTCGTGGTAGTATCACAAAAATTGCGGAATGATCAACACGTCGCTAAAAGGAATCGCTAAAACTCATGTATCGCAGCGACCAATTCATTTGTTCAAAACGACGCCGAATGTTTTTTTTTTTTTTCTGAAGTGCTTCAATCACAATGAAGCAATAAAATTTGAATGACGGTGATGAACGGAGGGCGTGACGATCACAGATCGCGTGCTCGACACATGCAGTCACTGATTTTATTGCAGTGCAGTGACAACAGCGCAAAGCCAAATGAGTCTCTACATCGTCTAAAAAAATGCATACCACCACTTACGACTGCGCTACAACCGCATAACAAACAGACTTTAAAGGATATGCGCGCCCTATGCGTCCATGTAAATAAGTAGGGGCTAGCCGACGACGCGAGGCACCATCCATACCAAGGCATTCAAGATTGCACGCGCCGGCAGGTTTTTTTCCGGCCGTCCCATTCGCACTGAGAGAGTGCGGTGGTGGGCCGTGGCCGGCTCCTTCTTCTCACAGCGGCGCTCACAACGGAGTGCTTTTGTCAGAGAAGCACGATGAAAATTGAGTTTTGAAGAAAGACTCAGGAACGAGGATCAAAATAAATAGTTGGCTAAAGTGCACAAGTATCTGTATCTGAAAAGCATGGGCACAGAATGGAGGAAGAGGACAAGAAAGTTGGCAACCACGTACTGGATAATTGAAAGTGTAGACAGACAACCAGGAGTCATCAAAAAGAAAGTGAGAGAAACTGGGACAGCGAATTGGATGCAAAGAATGGAAACAAAAAGGATCATGGAAAATTACAAGAATAAGAAGAAAGAAATTAGAAGGGGAAATCCGTACGATAACACAGAGGGCAGTGTCTTGCTATTTGAGGCTCGAGCTGCTTGCCTATTGCCGCCCCCCCCCCCCCCCCCCGCTACGGCGTGCCTCATAATTATGTCGTGTTTTTGGCACGTAAGCCCCAGAATTTAGTCATTTATTTATTTTTCAAGTTTTCAATGTATCTCTTTAGTTATTTACTTGTTAAGTGTGGCAGTCCAAGGGAAATATTCAAAGTGAAGTGTCACTGAAATGTGCAAACGCACAAAGAACGTTTCAGCTAAGGCGCAGCAAGAATTAAAGAAAGTTTGTTCTGCGGTGTCAGCTTGTGTGCCATTACCGGCTGTGTGCCGCAGTCACAAGGTTGGATGAAGCAAGAAATCGTGCACCAATTATGCAATTATTTGCTCTTTTATTGGTGCATATATTTGCCACCTAATCAGGCATTACCACTAAAATCAGTAATGATTACAATGTTAATTACATCGAACACAAAAATACTAACTACTCGCTTTTCCACATGTTTGCTTAGGGCATGTTTAGTTTTTAATATATTTATTTATGAATACCTTGTGTGGGCTTCAGGAAGGCATTGGGTAAAGGGAGAGTACAGCTACATCAACGTAAAACAAGCGTTAGTCAACATGAAAAAAAAAAGAAAGCACCACGTAACAAACGTTTTATTCGCAGAATGCAATAGCACGCAACATGAAACTAAAAACAAGGAAAAAGTACCCACGGTAAGATACTAGTAAATATTACATGAACATACTTTAATTTCACTACAGAATAGGCGTACAAACACGAAAATTGACATATCGATTTCTGATTCCCCACGATGCAAAGCAAAAAAGAAAGCTAGACAGACAACAATTAAACTCTGCCATCTAGGATAAGCTACCGGTTCAGACAATGAATGATGTATGAACCCACATATTACTTGTTTAGCAAAATAAATTAATAAACCTAACATAAGTACAGACTATATAGATACTACAAAATCAATGGCTAAGGATATAGACAGATACAGGATAAAACATGGTACAAAAGAATTAAACGGTTGAGATGGCAAAGCGTTCGAGGCAGAGCACGGGCTAGAGCTGAAAAATTGCCAGGCATATATCCTGTGAAAAAGAAAATTCACAGCCCTTACACTATGTGAAGATGGACGACCAGCGAAGCTGTTGGTTTTGTTTAATCATGTTTGAATTTTCTTAACTTGGTGGTTATGTTAAATGGTTGAAAAGACACAACGCATAACTTCATTGCGTCGGCGCGCGCCGTATGCTGTATGTGCGAGTGAAAGCGAGTTTAGGCGACTAGATTCAGACCAACTTGCACCATCGGCCGCAGCACCATGGGCCGCTGCGCGTTCGGCTTCTCGTCGCTTTCGCGTGCATTCGCGCTGTTGAGCGCGCCGGTGCTCCTTGAAGGCGCGCGCTTCCTCTTCGGAGCGAGCGACACGGGTCTTACCCATACCGAGTCCAAGGGGCAACTGATGACGTCGCTAGGGAAATGGCTACGTCAAGAGAGAATGATACACAGCTATTGGTTGGTAGACTATTACGTTTTATTGGTGACGTTTCGACACGCATCCTCATAGACTAGCGTTTAGGCAACAGCGTCCATCGCTCCAGCGCATTGTTTTTGTCTCTTTGGATCCTACGTGTGACAGGGGTAGTTCAAGGGCGTGTTACAGGTCCCCGAGCCCGCAGGGGTATGCGCCATTGAGTTTGGACCCTTTCTGTACGATCACAAGGATCGGCCCACATGACAGGGGTATGTGCCATTGAGCTTGGACCCTATCTGCACTATCACCAGCATCGTCCCACTTTGTTGTTCTACGCGACGTTTTGTCCGCGGCCGCGATCTACCAGAACCTAGCCATATACATCTTCGCTGCAAAAAATACCGCAACAGATGAAAAGAGAGACAATGCTCAGGTTGAGATCTCGCGTGGTCTGCCTTCCACAGCCGCCTCCACGGGCGCCAGATGGATGGATGATGGATGGGTGCTATGAGCGCCCCCTTTGAAACGGGGGGGTGGGTTGCTGCACCAAGCTCTCTTTATTATTTTGCCTAATGTCCTACCTATCTGTTTTTTTTAACAGGCAAACAATTCCCAGCATCAAACTTTCTGAACCATTATTTGTTTTTGTACGCCTGTGGTGCTTCTGGTCTCCCTCCTTTCTGCCACCAGACCTCTAATCGCATTTTACTAATCTCTACTGCGGACAAGCTTACTTTTCCCCCTGCTATCCCTGAACCCAAGGGCTTCAAGGAGGCCAAAGGAGCCTAAACCAACAGCTGCAAGCAGATATCTTCACATTCTAGTAAAACATGTTCCATCATTTTCCTAGCTTTACCGCAGCAAGCGCATGCTTCTTCTTCGGTGTACCTCGCTTTATAACTACGCGTTCTAAGGCATCCTGATTTCGCTTCGAAAAGGAGAGAGCTTCCCTTTGAGTTATCATTAATTGTTTCGTTCCTTATTTCGTTTTGACCTCTTAGATAGATACTCATACCAGTTTCTTTTTCATTGCGGTCGTCCAAGAGTTTGTTTCCGCCTCTCTGCGTTTAACGTTCGCGTTTAACGTTCTTTGTTACCATGTTGCTTACACTACCGGTCGCATACTTGCTGGCAAGCTTCCTAGTTCTTTTCGTCCACTGTGGGTCAATGTTTTTCTTTACAAATACTTGAACACTCTCGCAACCCATTTACTATCTTTCATATTCCTCAGTCATTCTTCGAAATCAATTTTACTCTGAACTCCCCTTCCTTCAAAACACTTTCAAAACTTGTCCAGCCCATGTCACCCTGTACAGCTTCATTTGTAGTCTTCCCGTGAGCGCCCAATATGAGCCGTCCCACTGTACTTTGGTTGCCATCGAGTCCTGATTGTACCCCTGACTTCAAGCAAGCAACCGCATTTCGAAATGCAAGTCCTGGAACCATTGCACCTTTCCACATACCCCGGAGCCTCTCGTACCTATAGTATCCCAATAGCGCTCTGTGTTTCCTTATGGCCGCATTTCTCTTCCACTTCGCTATTATTGTTTTCTCCTGTGTTTCCATATATCTATTTCTTTCGTTTATCCATACCCCAAGAGCCCTCGGCTGGAGCCCACGGCCAGATGATGATGATGATTTATTGGCATCCCCTTTTAAACGGGGCGGCGACAAACCTAGCCAGAGCCTACAGTGCCACCTCGGGGCAACCGGATGCGCGTGCGGCGTTACCGAATGGGACGGCCGCAGCAAAACATCTCGGCGGACATGTCCCCACTATCGCGGTCCAGCCAGTGTCCACCAGACGGCGCCTCCGCTCGATCTCGCGGCCAATAGCGAGTCACCTTGAAACACTGGTCTCTGACGTCATCTCTGCAGAATGCTAACGGGACACTTCTTTAGCTTTTGAATACGAAGACGACGGGATCGTGAGACCGCCTACTGCTGTTCAGAAGCCGAAGAATAGACGACTTCTGAAAAAGAAGGAAAAAAAGAACATTTACCGCACGCGTGCGCTGTAACTTACTTCTTACGACTGCATGACATTTTCTTTGTACATTTCTGTAGTACTAGGGGTAACGGGTACGGGTACTACGGGTTTCGCAGTAAACAGTCCACTAGTCACTCCGCGCGCATCGCTCGTTACCACTCTCTTCGCCTGAAAAATGGTCGCAGAGTGCGCTGCAGTGTTCTTGGTCACGCCCAGATCACACGCAGAGAAATCTTTCTCAGTCGGACTGTGTGCTTTTGGGGAAGAATAAAAGGTCAGTCTGGAAAAGGAAACTGCCTGGGCAAGACGTGTATGGTCGATTGCCACGGAAACTTGGCACACTTCCGTGAAATGGCGTGTTTTTGTTTTCGGTATTTCTGAACCGTCTTTTGGGCATTTAGGTGGAAAAACGGTGTGTATCTTTAGAAATGTCTCTGCTAGCCTCGCGTGTGTGCGCGCGAGCGTGCCTGTGCGCAGGGGAGAGGGATGCAGGGAGGGCGCGGGGCAACTGATGTTAACATAAAGGCAACATTCTACAGGGTGCTTTTTTCGCTAAACGAGATTGCACTCAAAACATAACTACACTTCGCGCAAACAGCGCCACTTCACGGCGAAGTCAACCAAGCACAATGGGTTAGGATGGAGATGACGTTCGCAAAAAAAAAAAAAAAAAAGGAAACAGAAGCTTATTTTGCACTCACATCAGTGAGCCCAAATTCTTCTCGAACGCACAGACACTAGAAGGCAATGCCAAGTAGAGAAGAATTAAAAAAAAACTGTCGGTAAAAGCACGGTGGGAGGAGGGTGGTCCAAAGTTTGGATTTTACGACACCAAGCAACTACACGGGGTTTATGTGTCCTCGTGTGGGCGTCACCGGTGCCCACGCCAGCAATCAAACCTTGGATTTTCTGCTGCAAACACTGGTCAGCCATAATTACCAGCAACTACGCGTCAGAGGCAAATAATTAACAAACGAATAGGTTTCTGCCATTTGTGTCCGATAAATGAAGGTTATCATAGTACACGAGAATGAAAGAAAAGAAGAAAATTGTCAGACCAAGCAGGACCACGTGTGTATTTAGTAAGTCGTCAGTCATCAGTCCTGACAATGAATTTTTCAGGGTTTTCGTTTAACGCTTTTCACAAACTTTCATGTTCGTCAAGATCATAGTAGTGTAAAGATATGTCTATCTCCGAATAAAGAACCAGTTATGCTCATCTTCGCGCCTTCCTGATACATATTTATCCATTGTAGCGTGGAATTAAAATAGCAGCAGGTCACCTGGGCCCATATTCACAAAAGCATCTTACGCTAGGATTATCTGCAAGAGAAAATTTCAGCCAATCCTGGTGCTTCACATAATATTAGCGACGGCGAACGGTGAATGGCGAGAACCATTTACGAACGAAGAGCTTTGTAAATTCAGACCCTGTTCTTTCACTGTGAGAAAGCATGCCGAGATGAACCTGAATGTAATATTGTCAACGTATTTACGTAATTCGATCGTTTCCTTTCGTTTCAGTTCTATACGCACTATTTCGTATTCAAGAACTGCTCACAAAATGTTCGGTTCGGGTTGCCCTAGGTTTCAAAATAGCAGCCATTCGCATTCTTTTTAGCGAACAGACGTTCCTTTTTCCCTACAAGCATTTAAACGACATGTGTTACAGGCAGACATCAGCACCGACAGCGCGTACGCGTACAGCCTCTTTACTGAGATACACCCAGGAGAGAGCCCTAATGATCCAGAGAAAACGTGGCTGAAAATAAAACACAACTTTCGACTGAATGGCATCGCTGGCAAGGAAATGGAGCATGCAAACTGCGCCCTCGAAGACGGTTGCCAAATTCCTAAATGGGAAGTGCTCTTCCCTTAACGAGCAAATAATTCGACCACATGAGAGCGACCCCAACGTCGCCGGGTCGTCTGTGCCTGTTCCCGACGGCCACACTCAACGACAACACCAGAACGGGAACAACGCGCAGAGAGAAAAAGTTCACGGGGGCGACGGTGAGCAGCGGTAAAGCGCAGTAAGAGGTGCCGCGGAAGACCTGGAAAGAAGGCTTCGGGGGCGACTGTCGAAAGCGAGCGAAGTTTCTTGAAAAGGACCCGACTCCACTCGCTCAGCGATATCTGGAAATGATCTCGGAGGGAAGTGCTTTCTCCTTCAGATGCGGCACGCCTGCTCTGCTCGGCAGAAGGAGTCTGGCGAACCGTTTTTCTTCTTGTGTTCCCCTCTGTCAAGTGGATGTAGCGCGTTTCCGTTTGCGTGCCTCTGAGGAGCCTAGCAGCGCTTGAGAACACGGAGCGCATTTGGAGGAAGGAGCGGTGTATGAGTGTGCGCGGAGCAAGGCGGAAGGAAAAGACAGGGCTTCGAGCTCAGATGGAGGGGATGAGCGTCAGTCCAAGAGGCCCGTATGCGAGCCAGTAGTGTTGACGTTATGTTATGGAGTAGCTCAGACTTCTAAGCATAGCACAAACGAAAGAGTGGTGGAATATCATAGTACTATAGTATGTATATATATATATATATATATATATATATATATATATATATACTATAGTACTATGATATTCCACCACTCATTATATATATATATATTATATATATATTACTATGATATTCCACCACTCTTTCGTTTCGCGCGCGTGTGTGTGTGTGTGTGTGCGTGCGTGTGTGTGTGTGTGTGTGTGTGTGTGTGTGTGTGTGTGTGTGTGTGTGTGTGTGTGTGTGTGTGTGTGTGTGTGTGTGTGTGTGTGTGCGTGCGTGCGTGCGTGCGTGCGTGCGTGCGTGCGTGCGTGCGTGCGTGCGTGCGTGCGTGCGTGCGCGCGTGTGTGTACGTGCTTGCACGGATGGATAGAGCAAACGCAAAGTGCGTTGTACCGCTCCTCGATAGAGATAATAGAAGGGAGAAAGAGCAGAGAGAAATCTCCCTCTGGAGAAAACGCAGATCTATCCGCACCCTCTCTCCCATCCGCTGAAAGCGGCGCAGTGACTGAACGGAGTTCACGGAAGCACCACTCAGCGTGAGCTCGGCTAGGCCACGGGAACAAAGGAAGGGCGAAAGGCCCCGGCGCCCACTCGGCAAGGACAAGTAATCGCTTTCGACACACTAGGAAAAAAAATGGAGAATAACAAAAAGTGAAGAGTTGCCACCGTCGACGACGGACGGGGCCGGCGGACAGCAGTTTCCGAGAAAGTGCACGTGTTGGCGTTAGTCCCGCCGCTCTGCCCCTGCCATAACGGCAGCTACAGCCCCTCTAGATACAAAATATAGCCGTTTGCAAGGAGCCGCTCGCAGAATGGTGGACGCAAGCTCAGATAGCTGTGCTGGGAAGAGTGATGGGCTTGCACGGTAATGAACAGGACCAGTTCCCCACTACTTGTTTCTTATATAGGTTGATTCAATTTGCTTCCCTTCAAAACTCTTGCCTTACTATTCCCATAAACACAGAAAATGGCTTGACCAACTCAAATGTCTGCAATGCAATAGACTACCACCAGTTTATATATTCCTTTATTTCTTTAGCCTGTTCTCATTCCTTCCAGGTCTTTCTTAGCTCTTTCACCCACCCCCAGTAACACGCGCCGGCGCACCTATCTTAGTTCTCAGCAAAATGTTGTTTCCTCCGGTACCCATACATCATGGTCACGATTTTGCCAGTCACTAAAACCCTCATGAACCAAAGGGCGCATTCTCCCCAGAAGAGGCAAAGAGGGAAGTACGTTTACATGTGCGGGTAAAGCTGTACGCCGACAACGAAAACAAAATGAAACGAACTGCAAGACTATTGCATGCACGTGGTACGGCAAGGGCGACTATTCGACTATGCGACTATTCATTTCAGGAACCGAATTCACGATTTTATTTTTCTTTCGTAACAACAATTTGTCATTGGTCGACCACCTTAGTAATTTTACGTTCGCTACCACGATTGCTCAGTGCCTGTTTTTATTAGACGCTCTAGCATACGAACTACTATCTGAATACGACTCCAGAAGCCACGCTACTATGTACTAATATTTCTGACATACCATTATGGTCGACAAAATTAATAGTTGTAACTGTCAATCCCCCCCCCCCCTTCTACTTTTAAAGAATAAAACGCCCTCTTCAAGTATTGTTCGGCAGCTAAATTTGCATTTAAAAATCGTAATACCGCTTTGTACAGTGATACGATCGGTCCGAGCAAATTTAGAGCACCCTTTGGAACAGCCAAAAGCTCACTCTGCAGCAGCAAATCGTCCTTTTGGAGCAGATAATATCCACACATTTTTCACAAATGTTTACTGGATGTGTGCTACAGCACTAATACTGTGGTCTTCAGCGAGAATCGGCACGACGCATGCGCGCGCACCAGTAGCGCACCCGGGATTATTACCAATTATTCTGTAGTAATCTGTGGTCGTACCAAGTGCCTCAAGCAACGGGTAGCGCGGCAATTTTGCGTGTATTCGCGGGCTTCTTTCACGCTCGGAAACTGTAGCACGTGTTGAGCAACAGAAAGCGGTACCGGGAGTTTTTCATGTTGCTCTACAATTTTCTCATTGACACTATTCATCTAATTTTAATATTTGGGAAGTCAATTAATTAATTAACACTAATTATGTAATTACTCCGAATGCAAAAAAAATAATCTGAGTATCTCCAAGCGACGGCAAACAACATTAACTTGGTTCTGTCCGGCTACAAGGCAGTTGCATATTTTCAAATATTTGTGCATGATAGTTGGGACACCCTGTATGTTAGCTATGGACCTCTTACACCGCCGCTACATAGGCACTGCCATATTTGAACACGTGATTACGTCGCCATTCACCACCTTCTGGCTTCCCTTTCCCGATAGCGGACAACGTGCTGAGTAAATGCAGAAAAACACTGTTTTCGCTTTCTGACTTAATTATTATTCCACAGTGACGCGACACTTTCAACCGTTAGCGCAAACAGAACGTTAGTGCCTGTGATAATCTACGCAAGGCATTATTTTAGCCTCGTGTAGGTGAATAAGTCGGCGCGTGTGCGTCCTCCAATAAGGCGATTGACCCGATTGTGGGCACTTCTTTATATATATATATATATATATACAGGGTGTTTCAGTGAACACTTTCAAGTTTTTTAAAGGTTAAATTAAATTAAAATTAAATTATGGGGTTTTACGTGCCAAAACCAGTTCTGATTATGAGGCACGCCGTAGTGGGGGACTCCGGAAATTTGGACCACCTGGGGTTCTTTAACGTGCACTTAAATCTAAGTACACGGGTGTTCTCGCAATTTTTAAAGGTTGCCTGTGGCAGATAGCACCGTTCGATTCGAAGAACGGGCATTACTTGCACGAGAAATTGAAATGCATAATCGACTAATTAACTAAAAATCACTAGTCACGTTTTTAACTAATTCACTTGGGCCCTTATTGCACTTTAAAATCCCTGTCTTCTCTCTTTCTCTCCTCTAGCCGTGGAGTTCGCAAGGCGATTCAGTTGGAATGAATCCTCAGGATGACACCAGTTTCGAGATATTAATTTCCGAACTTTGCGGAGCAATGCATTGGCGTTCCAGTTACTTTCTTGACAAAACGTTGTATTATGCATTGAAGCCCAAAAGTAACTGGAACTTGTTAATTTTTTTGCAAAAGTGAATTTTTGTTCATTAGTCGATTATGCATTTCCATTTCTTGTGCGAGTAATGTCCGCCTTTTTCGAGTAGATCAGCCAATGAACTAGAATTGTGCTATCTGCCACTGGCAACCTTTAAACATTTTTTAAAGTGTTCGCTGAAACACCCTGTATAATCTGGAATACACAAATAAGAGCATGTTCGAAAAACGTAATTTTCGTACCGCTGGCAGCAAAAGACAATACATGTGATGAAAGCAATCATACCGGCTTGTCACCTATTCGCAGGCTAGTCTGCCCTGGGTGATGAAACACCTGGTATGTATTTGCTGTTACTGCTGTTAGCGAAGCTAAAGACGAGTATTCAACTGCACACTTCCTGGCTTGTTAAAGACTGATCCAGAAAAGTACTCGCGCGCGATTAATCCGACGTATCAACAGGTCCCGCCGCCCTGACAGCAATCAATGGCAGAGCGCTACCAATAGATGAGTTCGCGGAACGGTTTAGCTACCACTTCTCCAAGGTATTCACACACGAGCTTCCACTTGACAACGACTCACAATTCCTCTGATGGCTATCAATTGCGTCAAGTCAGCCATTGCTATTTTTCAAAATGATGTCGAGCACGCCATAGAAAGGTTGCCTTGAAGTCTAGCCCTGGCTCCGCTCCGATGGTATCACTGCCAAAATTTTAAAGGTAACTTGCACGCAATCTGCCTTTATGCTATCGTTGATTTTTCAACAGTCCTTAGATACTGGATGTGTTCCAGGTTATTGGAAGTCTGTCATAGCAATTCCTACATTTAAATCAGGTGATCGCAATAATCCTAATAATTGCAGGCCAATATCGCTCACGTCAATATGCTGTAAACTATTAGAGCACATAATATACACGCACATAATGACTCACATGAATCAAAATAACTTCTTAAAGGTAAACACGGCTTTCGACGTCACAGATCATGCCAGACCCAGATGCTCGAGCTCGTCAAGGTTATCCATCTTGCACTTCATATCTGTATCTATTGATGCAATATTTATTGACCTTTCGAAAGCGTCTGATCACGTGCCCCCTCGCAACCTCCTACAAATAGAGATAAGCAAACTCCAGCTGGATGACAGCACACCACGATGGATGGAACAATTTGTCACGAACTGAACTCAGTCAGGTAAAATAGACCACTTAGTTTCAAGAAGCATAAGTCATATCCGGAGTGCCTCAAGGATCAGTTTTAGGTATCTCATGGTTCCTAATTTATATTAATGATATATCAACAAGCATCACTTCTCCGCTTCGCTTGTTCACCGACGACAGCGTAATGTAGACAAAAATAACCAACCAGGATGACGTAACTAACCTACAATCAGATACATCCCAACTTCATCAACTACTTGGCAGATGGAAATAAATGTCAACGACACGAAGCATGTTATGTTCACAAACAGCCTCACCGATTTGTCTAACCGCTATAAGATAAATAACTTGGAAATCGAATTCGTCGGTTCCTTTAAATACCTAGCCGTTTTTCTTAACTCAGATTTAAGTTGGTCTAATCATGGTGAATACATTACTGACAAATCACTGAAGAAACTCGGTCTTCTCAAATGGTGCCTATACCTTGCAAATAGTCAAACCAGACTTCAAGCATATGTCTCTTTAATCAGGCCATCCCTGGAGTAAGCATCGATCATTTGGCGTCTTCTCCACGATAACCTCACCCAGATGCTTGAATCAGTACAAGACAACGCGGCAACTTTCATCGCATCATGTTACTCACGATATCGCAGTGTGTCTACTCTGAAAGAAAGACTTAAAATACCGTCATTTGCAGTGCACAGAAAACACGCCAGCTTATCATTCTTTCATTTTTGTATCACAGCAAATCACCCCTTGTCGTGACCCTCATTCATCAGGCACATTATAATTCCAAGCGCATTGATCACAACGAGAAATTAAAACCTATCTTTGCGCGAACAAATAAGTTCTAAAAGTCCCCTCTTGTGCTGTCAATTAACGAGTGAAATCCATTACCAGCAAACGCAGTCATACTAGCATAGTCATCGTCTTTTCAAAAAATATTGCTAACCTATTTGGAAAACGGCAATGAATGTAGCAGCAGATAGCTCTTGCCGCCTCAGTACTGTGTAATCCATCGTGACAGTCGTTGTGTGCCAGCAATCTGTCAATATGATCATTTTCAGTGCCATTAAAGATGTATCTGTTGTTTTTACTGCCTCTCGCAACCATGCATCGGTTCTTCTGAAAATCACAACTCCGTATAGTTAACACCATGCGCAGCGCTCCAACAACGCCGCCTGTCGCCAAGGCTTCGAAGCGTAGGCGGGCTCAGGCGAGCACTGTTGCCGTCAACGTCTATGCGCGTGCTGTCATGCTTGCGTTCTTGATCGTGATTTGACGCTTCTGTCAGCCTTCAGCGATGTCTATACTCCGTTTCAGACATCAGGCAAGGTATATGTAAACTGGTTGCCAAGCTTCCATAAAAGCCCACATGTCAAGACAAAGGCGGCTCGTTGCAACCGTCGCCATATACGTATCGGGGGGACAACTAACGGCAAGTAAAAAATAAAAAAATAAAAAGGGACGTCATAACCGGAAATTGCAGTAACGTCAAGATCATATGCTGCTTGGCGCGAATGTTTGAATTTCCTTGGCGTTCAGCATTTCGACCTCTACGCCAGCAGTTATTTTTCCTTTGAGGCTGAGGCGAGCTTGCTACTCGACTCGCCTCAGCTGAAGCGCCAGTGTGTCATTAAACTATTGGAGTGGCGTATGTCTTAATGTGAACATAATTAGGCTTTTATTGACGGCAATTGCTCCAGTAGGTTCTTTAGGAACGTGAGCGAATAGGATCGAAATAAATGACAGCGCCAAAGAAGTTTCAAAGGCAACTTCACTTTTATTCGGCTACAATAATGCAACAAATATAATTGGCCAAACAAAACATGTTTCAATGAATGAAAAGTACTATGGCCAGCACACAGTCGTAATGTATAACAACATATGCGAAACCTTTTCACATAATTCGCCATTCCGTGCGACACCATGTATTCATATCCAACAATTATTAGACAAGACAACATTGCCCCACATTATCATTTAGAAAATATTCGACTTACTAATTTTGCTGCCCGTCGGACACTCACAGCCTGTTGTATAGGGAGTGAACGAACACAGCGCAACGTTTATTGGCGTAGCGTTCCGCATTTATCGTCACGACGAGACACAGCGCGTCGGATGTCGCAGCCGTGAACTTGTACGATAACAAAAAACCTGCACTCACACCTTTCGCCAATGAATGCTGTACCCTAGGGCACGCAAAATTTGAAGTGAAGCGCACGCGACACTTTGGACAAACACGCAAGGAAATTTTAAAAAGCCGGCAGATCCCACGCTCTGTGGGAATCGATGTTATGAGAAGCAGTTTGCGCGGAACCTACCAAGTTAACAAAACAACCGCGGGAGCACCAAGGCGTAGGCGGCTGTTTCATGACCTACATGACACGCATCTCATGACATTTATGTCATGACCTATCATTTATGCCCGAACCCATTTCAGTGGTTTTTGAGTGTTTATCCTTTTTCGCTGAGTCATTGTCATTTTTGCAGTCATGCTCATGACTCATCATCATCCTTTAGTGTTTCCTTCACTTAGTACCCACGTCCGAACCCATTCCAGTGGTTTTTCAGTGTTAATTTTTTTTCGCTGACACATTGTCATTTTTGCTGAGTCATGCTTATGACTGAGATCCAGCATCATCTTTTAGTGTTTTCTTCACTTAGTGCTCATGTCCGAACCCATTCCAGTGGTTTTTGAGTGTTCATAATTTTCGCGAGTCATTGTCATTTTTGCTGAGTCATGCTCATTACTTTAATTTCTACTATCATCCTTCAGTGTTTCCTTCACTTAGTGCCCACGTCCGAACCAATTCCAGTGGTTTTTGAGTGTTAATCTTTTTTAAATGCTAACATTTGCTACTTTGACACTATCTATCTATCTATCTATCTATCTATCTATCTATCAATATATCTATCTATCAATCTATCTATCTATCTATCTATCTATCTAGCCGCCTACGACTTTGTGATTTCATGTTCGTTTCGTTAACTTGGTAAGTACCAAAATTGGCATACTATGACAAGAGTATATGACGAACATACATGATATGTCATGACATGACATGCGTGTCATGTAGGTCATGAAGCAGCCGCCGACGTCTTGGTGCTCTCATGATCATTTCGTTAACTTGGTAGGTACCAAAATTGGTATAGTATGACAGGGGTGTATGAAGAACATAAGTAATCGGAGATGACATAAATGTCATGACATGCGTGTCATGTAGGTCATGACAATGACCCAGCGAAAAAATATTAACACTCAAAAACCCCTGAAATGGTTCGGACGGGGCTACTAATTGAAGGAAACACTACAGAATGCTGGTAGAAGTCAGTCATGAGCATGACTCAGCAAAAATGGCAATGAGTGAGTGAAAAAGCTGAACACTCAAAAACCACTGAAATGGGTTCGGACGTGGGCACTAAGTGAAGGAAACACTCAATGAAGATGGTAGAAATCATAGTCATGAGCATGACTCAGCAAGAATGACAATGACTAAGCGAAAAAGATTAACACTCAAAAGCCACTGGAATGGGTTCGGACGTGGGCACTAAGTGAAGGAAACACTCAATGAAGATGGTAGAAATCATAGTCATGAGCATGACTCAGCAAGAATGACAATGACTAAGCGAAAAAGATTAACACTCAAAAGCCACTGGAATGGGTTCGGACGTGGGCACTAAGTGAAGGAAACACTCAATGAAGATGGTAGAAATCATAGTCATGAGCATGACTCAGCAAGAATGACAATGACTAAGCGAAAAAGATTAACACTCAAAAGCCACTGGAATGGGTTCGGACGTGGGCACTAAGTGAAGGAAACACTCAATGAAGATGGTAGAAATCATAGTCATGAGCATGACTCAGCAAGAATGACAATGACTAAGCGAAAAAGCTGAACACTCAAAAACCACTGAAATGGGTTCGGACGTGGGCACTAAGTGAAGGAAACACTCAATGAAGATGGTAGAAATCATAGTCATGAGCATGACTCAGCAAGAATGACAATGACTAAGCGAAAAAGCTGAACACTCAAAAACCACTGAAATGGGTTCGGACGTGGGCACTAAGTGAAGGAAACACTCAATGAAGATGGTAGAAATCATAGTCATGAGCATGACTCAGCAAGAATGACAATGACTAAGCGAAAAAGATTAACACTCAAAAGCCACTGGAATGGGTTCGGACGTGGGCACTAAGTGAAGGAAACACTCAATGAAGATGGTAGAAATCATAGTCATGAGCATGACTCAGCAAGAATGACAATGACTAAGCGAAAAAGCTGAACACTCAAAAACCACTGAAATGGGTTCGGACGTGGGCACTAAGTGAAGGAAACACTCAATGAAGATGGTAGAAATCATAGTCATGAGCATGACTCAGCAAGAATGACAATGACTAAGCGAAAAAGCTGAACACTCAAAAACCACTGAAATGGGTTCGGACGTGGGAACTAAGTGAAGGAAACACTAAAGCATGATGGTAGAAATCATAGTCATGAGCATGACTCAGCAAGAATGACAATGACTAAGCGAAAAAGATTAACACTCAAAAGCCACTGAAATGGGTTCGGACGTGGGAACTAAGTGAAGGAAACACTCAATGAAGATGGTAGAAATCATAGTCATGAGCATGACTCAGCAAGAATGACAATGACTAAGCGAAAAAGATTAACACTCAAAAGCCACTGGAATGGGTTCGGACGTGGGCACTAAGTGAAGGAAACACTCAATGAAGATGGTAGAAATCATAGTCATGAGCATGACTCAGCAAGAATGACAATGACTAAGCGAAAAAGATTAACACTCAAAAGCCACTGGAATGGGTTCGGACGTGGGCACTAAGTGAAGGAAACACTCAATGAAGATGGTAGAAATCATAGTCATGAGCATGACTCAGCAAGAATGACAATGACTAAGCGAAAAAGATTAACACTCAAAAGCCACTGGAATGGGTTCGGACGTGGGCACTAAGTGAAGGAAACACTCAATGAAGATGGTAGAAATCATAGTCATGAGCATGACTCAGCAAGAATGACAATGACTAAGCGAAAAAGCTGAACACTCAAAAACCACTGAAATGGGTTCGGACGTGGGCACTAAGTGAAGGAAACACTCAATGAAGATGGTAGAAATCATAGTCATGAGCATGACTCAGCAAGAATGACAATGACTAAGCGAAAAAGCTGAACACTCAAAAACCACTGAAATGGGTTCGGACGTGGGAACTAAGTGAAGGAAACACTAAAGCATGATGGTAGAAATCATAGTCATGAGCATGACTCAGCAAGAATGACAATGACTAAGCGAAAAAGATTAACACTCAAAAGCCACTGAAATGGGTTCGGACGTGGGAACTAAGTGAAGGAAACACTCAATGAAGATGGTAGAAATCATAGTCATGAGCATGACTCAGCAAGAATGACAATGACTAAGCGAAAAAGCTGAACACTCAAAAACCACTGAAATGGGTTCGGACGTGGGAACTAAGTGAAGGAAACACTAAAGCATGATGGTAGAAATCATAGTCATGAGCATGACTCAGCAAGAATGACAATGACTAAGCGAAAAAGATTAACACTCAAAAGCCACTGAAATGGGTTCGGACGTGGGAACTAAGTGAAGGAAACACTAAAGCATGATGGTAGAAGTCATAGTCATGAGCGTGACTCAGCAAAAATGACAGTGAATCAGCGAAAAAAGTATAGCATTCAAAAACCACTGAAATGGGTTCGGACGTGGGTACTAAGGGAAGGAAACACTAAAGGATGCTGATAGAAGTCATAGTCATGAGCATGACTCAGCATGACATTGCCTCAGCAAAAAAAGATTAACACACAAAAAACAACGAAGTGGGTTTGGATGGGGCACTAGGTGAAGGAAAAGGCTAAGATTGTTGGTCGAAGTCATTGCCATCACCGTGACTGAGCAAAAATGACAATGACTCAGCGAAAAAAGATTAACACTCAAAAACCACTGAAATGGGTTCGGACGTCGGTACTAAGTGAAGGAAACACTAAAGAATGGTGGTAGAAATCATAGTCATGAGCATGACTCAGCAAGAATGACAATGACTAAGCGAAAAAGATTAACACTCAAAAGCCACTGGAATGGGTTCGGACGTGGGCACTAAGTGAAGGAAACACTCAATGAAGATGGTAGAAATCATAGTCATGAGCATGACTCAGCAAGAATGACAATGACTAAGCGAAAAAGCTGAACACTCAAAAACCACTGAAATGGGTTCGGACGTGGGCACTAAGTGAAGGAAACACTCAATGAAGATGGTAGAAATCATAGTCATGAGCATGACTCAGCAAGAATGACAATGACTAAGCGAAAAAGCTGAACACTCAAAAACCACTGAAATGGGTTCGGACGTGGACACTAACTGAAGGAAACACTCAATGATGATGGTAGAAATCATAGTCATGAGCATGACTCAGCAAGAATGACAATGACTAAGCGAAAAAGCTGAACACTCAAAAACCACTGAAATGGGTTCGGACGTGGGCACTAAGTGAAGGAAACACTCAATGAAGATGGTAGAAATCATAGTCATGAGCATGACTCAGCAAGAATGACAATGACTAAGCGAAAAAGCTGAACACTCAAAAACCACTGAAATGGGTTCTAACGTGGGAACTAAGTGAAGGAAACACTAAAGCATGATGGTAGAAGTCATAGTCATGAGCGTGACTCAGCAAAAATGACAGTGAATCAGCGAAAAAGATTAACACTCAAAAGCCACTGAAATGGGTTCTAACGTGGGAACTAAGTGAAGGAAACACTAAAGCATGATGGTAGAAGTCATAGTCATGAGCGTGACTCAGCAAAAATGACAGTGAATCAGCGAAAAAAGTATAGCATTCAAAAACCACTGAAATGGGTTCGGACGTGGGTACTAAGGGAAGGAAACACTAAAGGATGCTGATAGAAGTCATAGTCATGAGCATGACTCAGCATGACATTGCCTCAGCAAAAAAAGATTAACACACAAAAAACAACGAAGTGGGTTTGGATGGGGCACTAGGTGAAGGAAAAGGCTAAGATTGTTGGTCGAAGTCATTGCCATCACCGTGACTGAGCAAAAATGACAATGACTCAGCGAAAAAAGATTAACACTCAAAAACCACTGAAATGGGTTCGGACGTGGGCACTAAGTGAAGGAAACACTCAATGAAGATGGTAGAAATCATAGTCGTGAGCATGACTCAGCAAGAATGACAATGACTAAGTGAAAAAGATTAACACTCAAAAGCCACTGAAATGGGTTCTAACGTGGGAACTAAGTGAAGGAAACACTAAAGCATGATGGTAGAAGTCATAGTCATGAGCGTGACTCAGCAAAAATGACAGTGAATCAGCGAAAAAGATTAACACTCAAAAGCCACTGAAATGGGTTCTAACGTGGGAACTACAGTGTACTAGAATAGGGGCAGTGTGCTCACTGCCACATCCCTGCGCCGCGTCGCCGCGGCGCACTCAGTGTCGCCTGCTCCGGCGCCCGCCAGAAGCGCTGCCGCCAGTTTCTCCTGAAAACTTCCCTCGCTTGGTATGGAGTACGTTCTGTTGGATCGCGACGTTGACCGTTCTCCCTCAAGGGCTGCAATAGATAGCGCCAACCTTTCCTTTCTGAAAACTAACCACTTAATGTCGACGTTGTCGGCTCTCGACTGCAATTCCCGCCGGCGTTTTCAGCAGTATCCTCTCTGCTTGCTCTCTGCTTGACGCTTTGCTCAATGTGCACTCTTAGTGAGGGAGAATGGCTAGCCGCCGTCGAAAATACTGCTTTGAACCCGAGTGCAGATCTGCCTACAGTCATGTGAAAGATGCACCAAAGGCGTCTTTGCTCAGCGTTCCACGTGATGAAGAACGGCGAAAGGAATGGGAGAGGAACCTCAACCGCGCAGATAAGACACTGGATGAATCTTGCGAGTCTGTGATTTACACTTCGAACCGCGATTCATAATTAGGGACCTGTGCACCTTATAAATATAGAATGAAAAGAGGTGCGAATTCCTCGTGACAATTGCCACTGCTATCAGAAAACGCTGTTCCCACGATTCTTCCGAATTTACCACAGTACGGGACGAAGACGACATCGAAGCCCCGGAACAAAAGGAAATGGTGTGAAAGGGACCAAGCAACGGCGAAGAAAAGCCGAAGCGCACTAGACAGTAGCTATTCGGAGTTCTCACCGGCTGCTCCCGTCGCTTCCGGGATCATTCTTTATTTCGTTGTAAATAAACATTGTTATTGCATAAATGTACACCCGTGAGCAAAAGTATACGGACTAGGGATTGCGCGATAAAGCTGATTTTTTTTCAACTGCCTGCGAATGCAACTTGAAATTGAGGACTGCAGTCCAATCTTGGCATTGCGAGCTTCAACGTGTACTGGTCAATTCCACTTTATGCATGTTAATTACGAAGAAAATGAGTTTTTTTCGGCGACCCTGTGGTCTGTATACTTTGGCTCACCGGTGTACCTGGTATTTTCATCCTTTCGATTTCATGTCGCATTAACGTTACGAAAGATGTAATACATAAATAACCAGCTAACCAGCTTAAATTGTGCAGCAGTGATACCTAAATATTTAATTTCGTGAATAGATGGGGCAACGTGAAAATGTCTAAGGCGCTGCACGCCTTACCTGCGCAAAAAAAAAAAAAAAAAAAAAAAACTCGAAGTGGTGGTTAAATTCGGCGCGGTGGTGCTGGAAACGCAGATGCGTGGTCGTTGTGGCGAAACCACACTGACCATTTTATTGATCAGCTGCAGAAAAAACTCGAGTGCCTCTTGCTACCGGGACTGCAGCGGCCGTATCAAGCCTTTAACAGAACAGCATGAATAGCAAGGCTAGTTCATCCGTGCCTCCGGCAAAAAAAAAAAAAAAAATCGCCAAACCACTGTAGATCAGCCGCAACAATAATAATTAATTTCACTGCACACTGCGAAGGTGCACCAAAAGAACTTTTGTGCGCTGCACGTCGTGCATTTTAATTTTATACGGTGAAAGCAGCAAAACGCGATAGCTGTTTTACCGCGACGCGTAGGAAAGTTTCAGGTGACGCTGCGAACCGCGCCACTGTCGGGGGCGACATGAAGTGCGTCAAGCTCTGCCGCGGTGTGAGCGCACTACAACTCTTCTAGTACACTGTAGTGGGAACTAAGTGAAGGAAACACTAAAGCATGATGGTAGAAGTCATAGTCATGAGCGTGACTCAGCAAAAATGACAGTGAATCAGCGAAAAAGATTAACACTCAAAAGCCACTGAAATGGGTTCTAACGTGGGAACTAAGTGAAGGAAACACTAAAGCATGATGGTAGAAGTCATAGTCATGAGCGTGACTCAGCAAAAATGACAGTGAATCAGCGAAAAAGATTAACACTCAAAAGCCACTGAAATGGGTTCTAACGTGGGAACTAAGTGAAGGAAACACTAAAGCATGATGGTAGAAGTCATAGTCATGAGCATGACTCAGCAAGAATGACAATGACTAAGCGAAAAAGATTAACACTCAAAAGCCACTGAAATGGGTTCTAACGTGGGAACTAAGTGAAGGAAACACTAAAGCATGATGGTAGAAGTCATAGTCATGAGCGTGACTCAGCAAAAATGACAGTGAATCAGCGAAAAAAGTATAGCATTCAAAAACCACTGAAATGGGTTCGGACGTGGGTACTAAGGGAAGGAAACACTAAAGGATGCTGATAGAAGTCATAGTCATGAGCATGACTCAGCATGACATTGCCTCAGCAAAAAAAGATTAACACACAAAAAACAACGGAGTGGGTTTGGATGGGGCACTAGGTGAAGGAAAAGGCTAAGATTGTTGGTCGAAGTCATTGCCATCACCGTGACTGAGCAAAATGACAATGACTCAGCGAAAAAAGATTAACACTCAAAAACCACTGAAATGGGTTCGGACGTCGGTACTAAGTGAAGGAAACACTAAAGAATGGTGGTAGAAGTCATAGTCACGAGTATGACTAAGGCTTTCACCCAAAGGCCTCTTAGGTGTAGCTAAACGGACTCTTGAGGACTCATGACATGAATGTCATGACATGAATGTCATGACATGCGTGTCATGTAGGTCACGAAAGAGCCGCCTACGTCTTAGTGCTATCATGGTCGTTTCGTTAACTTGGTAGGCCACACTGCTTCGCATAACATCGATTTCCACAGGGCATGGGATCTGTTGGCTTTTTTCGCTGAGTCATTGTCATTTTTGCTGAGTCATGCTCATGGCTATGACTTTACCAGCATCCTTTAGTGTTTCCTTCACTTAGTACCCACGTCCGAACCGATTTGAGTGGTTTTTGAGTGTCCTACATAAGTGATAGGTCAGGACATAAATGTCATGACCTATCACTTATGTTTGTCATACACTCCTGTCATACTATACCAATTTTGGTACCTACCAAGTTAACGAAACGACCATGAGAGCACCAAGACGTAGGTGGCTATATAGATAGATAGATAGATAGATAGATAGATAGATAGATAGATAGATAGATAGATAGATAGATAGATAGATAGATAGATAGATAGATAGATAGATAGATAGATAGATAGATAGATAGATAGATAGATAGTAGCATATGTTCGGCAGGAAATGCTTCGCATTTAAAACTCGGATGAAACCGCCGCGTTCAAGTGAGTAACGCCATTCCGCACGACATGGTTTACACAGTCTTGCCAAGTCTTGCGGCGGAGTCACTGGTTGGTAGGGGTCACCAAGAACGAATTAATAAATTATGAAATAGAAAAAATTAAGATTTGTTGTTTTAGTACTGCAAAAATATTTGAAACAGAAGATTTAGTTGTATAACAGTATTCTGATCAAAAATTTTTCGAACATATGTTTTCAGATAGGTTTATAGCTTCAATGTTTGTCCCCCCCCCCTCCCCTAGTCGCGCTTCAATCGTGCACCACTAACTAATATCTCTGGCGATAGGTTTTGGCCACGACGTGGTTCTGGCACGCTTTTCGTTCCAAGCTTCGCGCCCTATTTAGATGGACCTTGCGTCAGGTGCAATGCTGTGGAAGCTACGCAAGAAGTGCGGTTAGGAAAATTTATCACTCCGCGCGTTCCGTCCATGCATCGCTGGGCGCCAATGGTGTTAGCTTGCTCGAGCGTGCGCGTGAGGATACTGCGACGGGCTGCCAATAAAAAACCCGAAAAGAAACGCAACGAAAACCAAATTTATCTAAAACTACGCATTAGTAACCTTATGCCACAGTTTGTTTGTTTCTAAGGATTAAAACTTTTTTCGTTCAATGCTGAGCCTATATATAAAGAACAGTTTGTTGCGATCAAGAATATCGAACTATTCATAAGTGCGGACGGAGCCACTGAGAGAAATATCTCTAGCCTCCGCAGCGTTGCACCTGATGTCTGAAACGGAGAATAGAAACAACTGCTGCGTAGTTGGCTGCTCTAACAAGTACGAAAACTCGCCAGGAGCACGCTTCTAGTTTCCGGTGCTGCTACACGAACAAGGGCGACGGCGGCGGTGGATCGCTGGCTGTTCGACGCAGAAGGCAAGCAATCGCGCTTTGTTTACTGCAGTGTTAGAGCGATTACTGTGTGTGTGTTTTTTCTTTTTTTTTTTTTTGCTTTATGTCGCTGGGCTTTCTGTGAGCGCTTCCACGTTTCAACTTGGTCGCCTCATCTACAGTCCGGAAGATACAATACAAATTAGGTTATTGTTACTGGTGAGAGCTCATGCCTCCCTTTGAAAAACAAATGATGCGAAACGCTAAGCCAGAGAATGCGGAGCGAAGCTGTGAAGAGCTAATTGCGTTTAGACGCTTTGAACAACGGGTTGAGTGTTAAAAAGCAGGCGACGGCGCCTTCAGAAAAGCGTCACGCAATCACCCACGCCTTGCACGGAATCGGCTGTTGCTCTTCCTATCGATGGCACTGGAATGCAACCTGCGGCGCAGAATGTTCGGTGTACGCTCGCCTCCGCTATCTGCATGTTGACTCTACAATCTGGCATCTGTTAGCATTAAAGGCTTTTGACAGGGCATTCAACCTCGTTTTGAATGCCTCTAAACATGACTTCGCGGTAATGGGAAATGCCTGAACTTCGAAGCCCTGGTGTCTGCAACTAATGCATATTCACTTTACCCCGGCTGTGTCATCTGATTGCTGTGTCATGATTGCTGTGTCATGCGTTGTGGTCGATTCTGAAACCTTCATGTTTTTTTTTAAATAATTGCTAGTGGTGCTAGCAAGTTCTTGTTTTCTCTTTCTTCTTTTGCATGAAATGGGTGAATATATGGGTCGTTCATGTTGCTTCAATGTAGTTTTGTCTCTGCTTTGAAAATAATTTCATGTAGCACGTGGTTTACAAGCGATATTTTAACCATCCTTTGTAATTTCTTTCAAACTGTTAATATTGCGTCAGTGTACTCTTTTAACTAATTGCTTGGTTCTTGTACCTTTCTGTAATCTAATGGGTGTTTTAGAGAGGATGGGAGCTCCTGGGAGCTACGAGAGATCAAATGATCCGAGAAGTCCTGCTTACATTCCAAGTATATCTCCAAGTGTGTACAGACGTACCGAGCCTGGCACTTCCAAGAGGTATTCAGACTCGCCCTAAGGGCGAAGCAATGAATGCGATAGCAACACAGCAATGTCATACGAAGTAAGGTGAGCGGCTTTGGTAGCAATATGAATTGTAGTAAACATGAGCTGATTAAGTAAGCAGGTGTGCTGCGGCGTAAGTAGACCGACATGAAGAGAGACTCGATGACCACGAGAAGGCGCATGTGAAACGGTGGTGTTGATGAGAAGCGCTTCCCGTGGGCAGCGCGTGCGAAGGGACACACCTGTAGCGCTGCACTGCCGATCCGGGCAGCATTGCATGTGTAGCGTGCGTTGAAAATGTGGCCCGACTATTACTAACTGAATGAACAAGCGTGGTGTGAGCGCGCACAAACAAACATGAATAGATCACACTGAATGACTGCAGACAACGACTGTCAAAACGCTGGCAGCAAACGCATACGCCGCAGCGGGCGAAGGTACGTGCGGTCTATCGCTTCAATGGAAACTGAGCGGCGAATGCACAGCGCATAAAGGTCAGAGCCGTGTGGAGATAAGAGACGGTGCGGGGGAGCGACGAGCGCGGTTGTTGGCAGAGTAGAAGTGCGCCCCCCCCCCCCGCTCCCTCCGGCGCTGGCTTCCCGCTTCCTTGCTTGCGCGTGGGAGATTAAGTGTGTTCGCTCTCCGTAATAGCGCGCGTCCCCGCACGCTTCCGCTCGGGCATACGGCGTCCGGCGAAGATTTTATCTATACGGAACCTCACGGCGACGGCGACGGCGACGGCAGAAATCCGGTAGAAGTGTCCATATAATTGCTATCGCAATAATAACACAAAATATACAAGCGATATGCTCTTGGCTAACGAGGGAGGCAAATTTTCATCTACGGCCTCTTCTGACATCTCGCTTGCGCGCTCTCGTGGAATCATCGAAACGCTCTGCTTGTTTAACGATGGAACACGTGAAATCCGTGCTGTGCAGACAGTGGTAAGACGCAGGCATTAAAAACGATCCACCCTTAATGATTGCCTGAGTCCTATTTGTGCTATTTTTCTCAAGCTCATCGTGCTGGTTCGCAAGCTTTACCATCGCCGGCTTTTCACGTGGCTGCACCTGTACGAACCATTCGCAGGCACGACGGCGCTCCATCAACCTGCTATAAAAATACACGGCATGAAAACGAAGCAAGTGTGTGCATAAAGAACGTTGGTTAACGGGTCAACAAATGAAGCCATTAGCGGCCGGGGCGTTATAATGAACGCGGCATACTTAGGATGAGCTCCACTTCGTAGGCAAGCTTGTTGATGCTCGTCTGCGGCAAACACTTGGCGCGTATGGAGACAATGTCGTCCCAGACAGCCGTGACGTGGGACACATGTCCACTATTATACAGTGCGATTGCCTTGCCCACATTGTTACCGCAGAAGTAACTCTCCGGGACGTGCACAAGCGGCAAATGGCAAGCAAGCATGCACTTCAGCCATGCTTGCAGTGAAAGCAGGCGTCTCCGGCACGAGGCACGCCTGCGGTTCCAACGGCCGCCGCTACGCGGCTTTCAGTGGCGAACCTATAGGCGCTGCGCATGGCGTTAGCGACACCAGTCAGAGCAATATATACATGAAGGGAGGGGGAACGCAGCGCCGTAAGACAAGCACTGAGAAAGATCGACAAGACATGCGCTCGATCTTCCTTAGTCCTCGTCTTACGCGCTGTTTACACCCTCCGAAATGGAACACCAACTAGCCCAACGTCGACCCCGTATATATACATGAAGGTCGGCCCACTTAGCTATGACATTGTTTTATTAGCTTATTGGTCACTAAGTTGGTCGTTCCGATAAAAATTAGATAGAAATAATGAAATCTTGCGCCCAAAGCACCTCGGTGTTTTGCACTTCAACGGAACAGCAGTCGGTTAAGGACATTTTGTTATGTTTTATGTGCTCTGAACAAATTTTGCAGAGAAACAACATGTTTTTATTCTCTGTACTTGCCACAACATCGGCCCATGTGTTAACATGGGGGATGTTATCGGTTTATCATCATTACTGCACGTGCGATACACTGAGATTAGTCGTACGTATGATCACTGAGTGGTCGTCTCCTCCTTTTATTAAAATGCGAATTGCCCGACGTGAAATATTCATTAAGATGCAAGACAGTGCGGCGACATCAAAATTGTACGAAAGGCTACTCAAATGTTTCTCGCTCACTCACGCTCGTACCTGTTCATATTGCATTCGTATCGGAGCTAAACATCTTTTCTCTTTTTAAGTGAAGCTTTATAAGCTCACAAGTTTCGGCGGTGGTGGTGCTGGTGGTGGTGGTGTCACGCTGAAAAGTGGGCCGATCCTGGTGCTAGTGCAGAAAGGGTCCAAGCTCAATGGCACATACCCCTATCATGTGGGCCGATCCTGGTGATAGTGCAGAAAGGGTCCAAGCGCAATGGTATACCCCTGTCGGCTTGGGGGCCTGTAACGCGCCCTTGAATGTGGGATCCAAAGAGACAAAATCACCAGCGCTTCTCCTGTCGAGAAAATGGGGGTAAGCGAAGCTCGTCGTCCGATTCTAGTGTGAGGGCTTCCGAAGTCCAGGCGAAACGTCAGCGAAGAGCCGCGGACCCCGAGTTGCGGCAGCGCGATGTTGAGGCCAAACGTGAACGAAGAGCCGCCGACCGTGAGTTTAGGGCAAACTAGGCGGAACGCCTGCGACAATGTCGTCTTGCCACAAGCTTCGCTTACCCCCATTTTCTCGACAGGGGAAGGGCTCTGAATTGTTTTTATCTGTAAAAATACTCATTCAGATATGACAGACAATCATTTATTTGCTGAAAGGCACTGTCCGCACAACAGGCGAACTCGTGTTTCTCCTTCTGGGTACTGCAGGATACGCTGTGTTTCGCTTACTGTCGAGGGCACTTTTTTTGGGTGTAAGCATGTGCCATAGTTATATCCAGTCAGCAGAGTTAGGACAAGCCCATTCCTCTTTTGTGGCGATTCAGGCACTCGGCTGCAACTCAGCAAGTTTTGTACGGCGTCGGAGCCGGTAGTGCCATCTCCTTTGTGTTCAGCGGCAGGTAACACAAGCTTGGTGACCTTACGAACGTTTTTAACTTTGTAAATCCGCTTTAAATATTAGAAGCGGAGCTGTTTAATGGTCGAGGTTGATCCCTACGGAGCGATGGTGTTCGCAGTTTCGAGCGAAGTGGAGAGAGAGTGAAATGAGGAGAGGAGGTGCAGAGAGAGAAAGAAGGACGGAGAGAGAGAGAGAGAGCGAAAGAAACAAAATAAACTTTCTTTGCGAGGCGGGATTCGAAACCGGGTACCCACGGTCTGAAGGCGAGCGTCATAACCACGGCGTTATACACCCACGCTTGCAGAATTTACATTTATGGGAACCACATGACTGCCTTGTGCCGACGATTGTAACACAACTTGCTATGAACGAGAGAAAGAGAAAATGAGAGCGAGAGAGAGAGAAAGACAGAAGGAGAGAGGCGGGATTTGAACCCGGGTACTCACGGTCCGAAGGCGAGCGTCACAGCCACTACGCCATACACCCACGCTTGCAGAGCTCCGCTGTTTCATCAGATTTCACAAGCGTAGAACTGCCTTTTTTTTTTTTCTTGCGCCAAAAACAAACGGCGGTGCCAGCACTTTACTCGATTCGCTATTTTAGAGCGCGCCCGTTCCCGCGGCGAGCGTCGGCGTTGTCCATCGTAACCGAGCGAACCAGCGCTCCCTAGGATGAAAGCGAACGCGGAGCGCAGCGGGAGATGGAAGAAGGAGATAGCGAGGAAGAAAGCGGAGGAAGGTATGGCGAAAGCGCGCGAAGAAAAGCGTATATAGTGCCGCGCAAGACGGGCTTTAAGCGACCATGGCTACGAGATCGCGCCACAGTAGCGCGCGTCTTCTGTATTGAAACAAAGCGGTGTATGAGCGGAAGTCTGTCTGCGGCGGCTGCTGTGAATCGCGCCCACGCGTTATCCACGTGCTGCCTCTCGCAATCTCCCGATTAGCGAGGAAGTCGCGCCAGCACTTCGCTCCGTTTTCAACGTGCCGCATGAGACAGATTGTCCGCGCCCGCCAATATATCGCGAAATGAAAACACGCATACAGCGGCGCTCAAGTTTCGCATTAGGTAATCTTCGGTTATTTTTGTACTGCATTACACTTACCTCACTTTCATTAAGACTATGCCTTTATTACACCTGTAAGAAAGTTTAACCCCTAACATAGAGTACAAAATATGCCTTATTTCGTAGTCCTAAGTTTTCTATTAGCGCTATGCTCTAAACACAGTGACACACACGAGCAAAAAGGTCTATCAGCCGTACTGAAGGTTGCCGTATCTCAGGCAGGTCGGCATTTAAAAAAGAGCGAAAAAAAAAGAAAGAAAAGAGACAGCACTGTACAGAATCGTGACATTAAAAAAAATAAATAGAGAAAGACAGCGCACTGCAATAATTGCGACAGCTCGGCGTCTTGTCTACGAGATTCGGAACTTACATGTCTCGTAAGGCTACGATACACGGAACTGTGCAGTCGAAATGTGCGAATAAAACAAGCAAGTAACGGGAACTACCAGCTTAACACAAGTACATGAAAAAAATTATAATAATAACGAGCAGCCACAATCTAACCAAGTGCACAGGCACGACACGTACATTCGCAGCCTCTCTGACAAAAGTTACTCCTGAAAGTCAATAGCGTTAGCAAAGAATGAATGAATAAACCTTTATTTCAAAAAGTGACTTGTCAGTCAAAGAGGGAGGATCCCTCATTCCAGGAACCCTCTGGCCTGGATCGCCCGCCGGGACCGGGCGACTAGTTCGCGCTGGTCGACCAGGTCCGGCTTGGAGATCGCAGCCTCCCACGTTTCAGTGAGGAGGTTTGGGTCTGCGTCTGCTGCTACTGGTTGTGTCGCTGTGATGCTTGCTCGGGTGTTCTTGCATTGCAGTAGGAGGTGCGTCAGGGTGTCTGGCACGTTGCAGTGTGGACAGGTGCAGCTGTATAGCGTCGGTTGGAAATGATGTAGTAATGTTCCGTTGATGAAGGTATGGCTCTGGAGTCGCCTGAAGTCGGTGCCTTCGTTTCTCGTTAGTTTTGGATGGGGTGGAGGGTATACCCTGCGTCCAAGCCGATAGTGCTGCAGTAGTGCTTGGTAAGTTAGTGGTATTGTTTACGTTTCCTCCGCTGATGTGGATTGGTGGGACATGTGTAGAATCTCGTGCGGAAAGGCCCGGTTGACGCTTGCGCGGGCCGCGGTGTGTATCGCTTCATTACCCTCGCATCCCTCGTGTCCCGGAATCCACATGATGCAGGTGTAGGGGGGAGGAATGTCGCCACGTTTCCGTATGTTGATCGCATTGATGGAGATCCTGCCCTTCATGTAGTTACATGCCGCTGTTTGAGAGTCGGTGAAGACCACTATGGCATCCTCGCTTGTATGGGTGGCGAGTGCTATGGCGTCCTCCTCAGCTGTGTCCGCGCATTTGGCGAGAATTGTCGCCAGCGCCAGTGTCGTCCCCCTGTAGTCTGTGACGCTGATGGCAAAGGCGTTTCGGCCCGGATAGTTGGCTGCGTCCACTTAGCACACCTGCGGGTCGTTACGGTGATTGTGTCTGATGGCGTCTACCCTGGCGAGCCGTCTGCCTCGATGGCTTTCTGGATGCATGTTCCGAGTGATCCGATGAACTTGTACACATTTTCAGAGCTTCGACGTTACCTTGTCCTTACGTTCGCCATCGAGTTCTAGGTTGGTTGCGTGTCCTGTGCGTCTGAGGACTGCTCGGCCTGTGGTTGTGAGCTTGAGTCTTTCGATCTGGTTGATGAGGTGTGCTCCCGCGAGTTCTTCCCAGGAGTTGTGAACTCCCATGCGAAGCAATCGATCAGTTGAGGTGGTTGTCGGCAGTCCTAGGGCGAGCTTCGTGGCCTTTCGTATTTGGAGGTTTAGCTTTTCTTTCTCCGCAGTCTTCAGGTTGAGGTAAGGAGTTCCGTATGTAATGCGGCTGTAAAGGAGGGCTTGTACCATTCGCAAAGTGTCGTGCTCTTTGAGGTCATTGCGGCGATTGGCCAATCGTCGTATGAGATGAGTAAGCTGTGCCACCGTGTTCTGTATCTTGGGGAGTGTGGCGGAGCCGGACCCATCCTTGTCTATATGGAGTCTGAGGATTCGAAGCGAGTCGACCTTCGGTATCGGGACTCCCTGAAGAAGGACATGTGGGTCCGGTGCGTCGAGGCTTGGGGGCCTGCACCGGGTGCGTGCCCCGAGTACTAACAGTTCGGATTTATGCGGGGTTCAGTGGAGGCCGCAGGTGTTGAGGTACCGTTCGGTGATGTTGACCGCATCCTGAAGATGGTCCTCCTGTTCACCCGTGCTCGCACCTCTCGTCCACAGTGTGATGTCATCTGCGTATAGAGCGTGGCATATCCATGGGAAGGTGTCTAGGAGGCGGAGAAGTTTGAGGAGGGCCACGTTGAAGAGGAGTGGCGAGGCAAGTGAACCTTGCGGCGTACCCCTGTTAGGTGGGTGAAATGTCTTGCTCCGGAGGTTGGCAATCCCCACCGTGGCCGTACGGTTGGTGAGGGAAGAGCGCATGTAGGCGTATGTTTTAGCGCCGCAGCCGATATCTTCTAGGTTGCGGAGAATGGCTTCATGGCTCACGTTATCGAAGGCGCCCTTTACATCTAGAGCTAGAATGGATGACTTGCTGTGTTTGCTCAAATGGTCAAGAATATCTTCCTTTAGCTGGAAGAGGACGTCCTGTGTGGAGAGCATCTGGCGGAAGCCGAACATGGTGTGAGGATAGCGATCGTTTTCATCGAAATGTGTGGTGAGCCGCTCGTTGACCATGTGTTCAAACAGTTTCCCGGCGCAGGACGTAAGGGAGATGGGGCGGAGATTTGCGATGGAGATGAGTTTGTTTGGCTTGGGTACCATGGTAACCTCCCATTGCCTCCAGGCTGTTGGTAGTTCGCCCTCAATCCAGCAGTTCTTATAATACCGAAGGAGAGCCGTCAACGTCCGAGTGGGGTAGCTGTCGAAGGTGCTTGTTGGTGACTCTGTCTTTGCCCGGGCTCGTATTGCGTGTTTGTCTAGCGAGGGCCGCCTGTAACTCTGCATGTGTGAAAGTCCGATCTAGCTCTTCGTTCGGCGCTTCTTGGTACTCCCTCGGGGTGGAAAGGTTGGTGTATCAGTGATTTGCTGGTTAGCTGAGCCGTGTAGCTTCGTCTGAAGTTCTTGGAGTAGCTGATCCTCTGTGCCGCCATAGTTGTGGATGAGTCGGTGAATTGTATGTCTTTGTTGGGTCTTGGTGTGGGTGTCATCGACCAGGGCACGAAGTATATGCCAAGTCCTCTTTGTGCTGAGGGTCCCGTGAAGTTGTTCGCAGAAGGACCGCCAGTTCTGGCGCGCTAGCTGTTCAGCGTATACTCCTGTGCCTGCGTGGTTAATAGGGCAATTCGGCGCTGGAGCTTGCAGTTGAGCTTTTGCTGTCGCCATCGCTTGAGGAGTGATCGCCTAGCCTCCCATAAGTGCAGTAGATGATTGTCAACCGCCGGATTGTCCTCGTCTAGTTGAATCGTCCTGGTGTGGCCGTCAGCCGAACCTACGATATCGTTTAGCCAAGTTTCTATGTCTTCGATGTCCGAAACGTTGTCAAGATCATTTCTATACACGTTTCAGTCAGTGAGTCACGCCTTTCTTGTCTTGGGCGCGTGGTGAGATTGTTCAACTTCGATTTGAAATATGTGGTGATCGCTCCCTGGCGTGTCCGGGATTCGAGTCCATGTGGCCTTTCGCACGTCGCGAGTGAACGTGAGATCAGGATTGGTGTCCCTCGACACGCTCTTGCCCACTCGGGTGGGTTGGAGCAGGTCATTCCATAGCATAAGACCATGCTGCTGTGCGGCGTCGTGAACCAGTGCCTCTTTCTTGGTGGTATTTGGGTAGCCCCAGGCCGCGTGTGGGGCGTTAAAGTCCCCTACTACAACGAGCCGGTTGCTGTTAACGCTCTTGCGAAGGTCCCGGAAGAAGTGGTCGTAGTGGAGTAGCTACTCCCGCAGCGAGCTGTAAAGGTTGGCCAGGTATAGGCGCTGTTGATTCTTGCGAGTCGGAAACACCTCCACTATGGTGTGTTCGATTTCAGTGTCTTCAATTTCGTGAGGCTGTGCGGTTAGTGTCTTCTTGACAAGAATTGCGGTGCGGGCGGTGTGTGCCATAGTCTTGTAGCCGGGGAGTTTTATTTTCTTGGTGTTGGTTTCCTGTAAGGCGATTATGTCAGGATTGTTTGTTTTGAGATATTTTTGCAGGTTGGCCGAGCGGGGTCTATAGGATCTGCAATTCTAGTGCCAAATGTGGAGGGTGGGAAGCGGCTCGGTATGTCTACATTTACGAGCCGCCATGTTGGTAGCTGTCTTCCGCCTGGAGTAGGTGGTTTGCTGTTGTCGAGCTAGAATCCTCTGCGGATTCCACTCGTTCTGTCTTTCGTCCTTTGCGTTTGGTTCCTAACTGCTCCACCAGATGTTCATGAGTCACGAAATTCTTGTAAGCATAGGTCATGAAGTTGTGTTGTGCCATAAAGCCATCCAGTTTGGCGTCGAGTGTGGCGACCATACGGGTTAGTGGCTCTACCTTTTCCATGATTTTAGTTATCACTTATCACTGTCTGTGTGGTTCTGTCTGCTGATGCGAGAAGTTTAGTAGTGAGGGTTCCCTCGAAGACTTGAAGGCGTCGTTCAACAAGGTCGAGAATCTTCGCTTCATGTGCTTGCAGCCGTTCGTCTACCCGCTTCATTATTCTTGCTTCTACCTGTTTTAGCATGCTTTCGTCTACTCTCTTCGCTACTCTGTCCTCGAGTTCTGGCGTGTTGCACTCGGCTGCCGGTTGTTGTTGTATCGTCCTCTGTAGATCCTGCACTTTATGTTCGAGAGTCCGCACAGTCGCCGTCTCACCCGAACTACTTGTGTTGCGTGAGGAACTAGATGCACGGCTTTCGTTCGCCGCGAAGACGTAAGTGATTCGCCTAACGGAGCGAGACCGTGACCGAGAGTGGGATATAGAGCGGGAACTTGGGATAGAGCGAGAGCGTCTCCGTCCAGATCTTCGTCGAGGCGAGGGCTCCCTTGAGCTGTCCGAGGTGGTTTGGTTACGAGCGCGGGGGGGTCCTTGGTGCTCGAGCTCCAGCGATGCTCTCGGTCGCCAGCGTTGTCAAGCTGCTGTCTTCTTACTCGGTAGGGGGGCGGGTTGTTACGGAGTTTCTTCTTACATTCCTTGCCTGCCGTTTTGTGGTCTCCGGCGCAAATCTCGCACTTTGGGTGACAGATGTGTTCTTCCGTGACCCCATCGCGCCCGCATGTGTAGCAAAAGTTGGCTCTCGACTGAGTACAGATATCCTGTCGGTGTCCGATGGCGCCGCAGGTTCTGCAATATTGGACGGATTTTCGGTAGGGCTTGCATCTGTAGTCACCGCTCTGGTACGTTACGTAATAAGGGACATGATGTCCGTCGAAGGTGATAACCGCGGCTGTTGAAGACCTAGCATGCGCACGCCAAGAACCGTGTATCTTAAGTCCACTCGAAGGCCGGCAACAATCTCCGCGGGACTGGTACCCGGTTCGAGGCCGTATATCACTCCGTGGCACATATCGTCTGGGTGTAGAATGTGGGGATTTACTTGGTAGATGGTTCCGCTGAGTTGTATGGTGTTCGATATCCTGAAGTTTGGAAGCTCGTTCCGTACTTGCTGTGCTCGTGATGATCACATTCTCTAGTTTCTGCACTTGTACTCTGACATTATCGTGAAAGTCCTGCTGGACCAAACCACTGGTTCTTCCGATAGCATGTGTAACTGCGATGAGTGTGTGCTTCGAGTGGTCAAGTTCTGCTTGAGGGCGGAAGACGATTTTGAAGTCGTCAGTAGGGAAGGGTCGCATCCTCAGAATGCGTTGACGCTGCGGCAGTGGTTGTTTTGCTTGAGGTTTGGGATCTGATTTCAGCACTTCTATTGCTCTTTCCTCGGTGGATTTATTGTCTTCTTTTGATGATCTGCCTTTACGACCAACTTGTAGCCACTCGATGTGGGCTTTACCCATAGTTTTGCCGCTATTCGCGTCGTATGTCCACTGCGGTATGTTGTCAGAGTTGGCCCCGGTCCCCTCCATTCGCGCCGTTGTCGGCTCTTCTTGTAGCGGGTTCGCCATCTGTGTTTCCAGAAAAGCGTGGGCGCTTCGCCTCAGATGCTGGTTCTGCGTGATGCACTACTCCTGCGCGAGCGCAGTGCGCGTTCACCGCGGGCCGGCAGGCGCGAGCCGCTGGTCTCCCGCTCGTGCCTCGGGTGCCCCGGCGTAAGGGTTATATTCGAGAGAACGGTGACAGAATGTTTAGAGCTCAATTATTCTAATAAAGAGCTACTCACTGCGCCGTGGCTGGTGTCAAACGATGCCTTGCAACTTTAAGAATCCGAGGTACGTTACCAAATTCGCTCAGCTTCCAAGCAATGTTCCGCACAAAATATCGAGAAAAGCAAGAGCCCATGTGAGGTGCGACTGTGCTCCTCGGCCATCTGGCGGCCTTTTTCATAGCGTTAGCAAGTCTTAGCATTTTGCGTGGATACTGACAAATGTAGAGAAATGTGGAGTACACGCTCAGGAAAATTACACCCTCGAGGGTGGATTGCATGTCGAAACACTCTTTTTGCACCCTTACATTATCTGAATTTTTTTAATGGCTGCATTCATTAGCAGAGCACCCTTATGCACCCTTTTATTAATTTCAGGGTGCTATGGGTTGTCTTGCGTGAAACATACGCCTTGCAGAACTTAAGGATAAGCATGCTCGGGCACTTGAACATTTCAAGCAAGTAAAAAGCCATAAGCGTCTATTTACCAGTGGTTTGCACTGAGTAATTGTTCGAGCACGTCATATGGCAACAGTAGGTTATGGATGTCAACCTGCTACTTTATGTACAGTCGAGAACAAAAGTCTGGGGACAAGAGGTACTGCTAAAAAAAAATTTTTTTTTCTTCGCAGCCTACGCATAAAGGCTGAAATCAAGTGGTACTGCTGCTTCTTTGACCAGCGTCACGCATTAAGACAATTTCACGTTGCATTGCTGTGCTATAAGAAATTAATTTCTTTTCTTTTTGCTGATGCCGTGGTCTCCGGACTTTTGCTCTCGACTGTACATGGCGTCTCCGGTGGTGAAGTAGAAAGACATAGCTTTTTCTTTTATTTTGTATCCTGCCTTTCGCTTTTTACCACTGGCTTCGTTTAAGTTCATTCAGCTCGGTGTTAATTTATAGATAACCTGCCAATCGTAAGCAAATCATAGCGCGTCAGCCAATCAGTTCTTCAAGCGCATGTTATTTCTGGTGTAGCATCGGGGCCGGCGCAATATTATGCGCAGTAAGAATTGCGCTGTTTCATGCCCAGTGTCCGTTGCAATAAACATTCGCAGGTGCATGCGGAGCAGTCTACTGACGATAAGAACGAAGCATTTATTATGGAAGTGGCCTGCCGCGGTCGGTCGTAAAGTGGAAAGACACAACTACTTTGTCCTCTTCTCTCCTTCCTGCCTTCGACAGCTTACTGCTATCTTCGCTTAAATTGTTTCATTTTGGTATTGATTTATAGATAAACAGAAGCACTGAAGAGCGTGGCGTCAGCCTATATATTAGAACAGCTAAAGGCGCTAGTGCACTCTTAAAGTGATGTGGTTGTGTCGGCTGGGTCGCGTGCGAGAAAACTTCATTTAAGGCGTGACGTGCTCACGTGATGTGTACAGGGCACAGAACGAACTCCCCGAATGGGTAAAATTGCTAGATGACCTTGTTCGCTTGAAGAAGTTTTATAGCTGCCATGTTAGCAATTTTAGGGAACAGGGACACAAAAAGGCACAAAAGAATACACACACGTAGCGCTACAGTAGCACTACGTGTGTACCTATATAGCGTTGTACCCTCTATGACTGTGTACCTTCCACACCGCTTGCCGAGATGTAGCACACGAGTGAATAGAACGCTTTTTTTTATCAATTATCTAGCCATTATATTTAGTATATTCAAGAAAGATGGCTCCCAGCCTGCGAGGCTGCGGCTACTTCGAAATATTTCGTGAGTGCACAACGCAAGGCGTACCGCGGTAAACTCATCATCAAAGAAGTTTTATGGCATGTCAGATCACGGCGCTTCTTTAGGCAGCACCAGAAAAATGTGCTAGCTGTAATTTTAGTGGTCATGCTTGAAATGTTTAAACACTTATTTTCTTTAAATACGTGGATAATATTCTGCGCACACTGTCCCAAACGAAGCGTTGAAGCAGGAAAAATAGATGCAGGAAGCTAAATTTGTTTTCTCGGTTTATCCGAGAAAACATTGCTTAGGTTTCGCCGAAGGTCAAACATTTGTAAACCAAACAAAAGCTGTAAAATCATATGTTAAACAGGGCGTCACATTCATTTTACAATAAAATCTCGTGACAGAACAGATAAAAGTGGAACTGTTCTAAAGAAGGAAAAAAAAAAAGAAGAATCAAGAAGCATTCAGAGCTCTGTGTGTGTTGAACCTTCTAGTCGGTGTCATTATCAGTACTTTTTTTCTTGTTTCCCTATTCTATAACCATTGCAAACAACTAGGTCAAACCACCGGTTTACGAAGAGGCTTTCGTTTCCCCATCAGCGAATTACTTCCGGAAATAAGGCGCCACTGAACATGCCAGGAAGTGCGACGACAGTCAGACCCCGAGACGGGACTGTGCTCGCCTTTCCGACGCCGCAGCGGTATACCAGCGAATACCACACGGTATATCCTGCAGTCTTAAAGTTCCTGTGTTCTTAGTGTCCTCCCACTCACTCCTTATTAACTTTTTTTTTTCTTTTACAAGAACGCTTGAATAACTGTAGACGTGGGCGGTCAAGCCGCCCCGCGAAACGCGGAGGAGTTAGGTAAAAGCTCTGAAGAAGCGTCGAGCGGAGTAGGAACGTTTTCGATGCGCAGCGAAGCGAGATTTAGAACGCGAGCGCACGCTGGCCCGTAAACGCGAAGCGGAGCATCGTCGAGTGGCGGCGATGAGACCCGAGGAAACCGGCAGCACTTGACGGTGCTAAAGAAGAGGACGAGACTGATGCAACAACACGGGCGCCAAGTGCTTTCGCTGTGTGTGACAAACTATAGCTCAGCTTAAGATTCTTCTCGAGCACCGAGGAGCGCGGCGAACATTTCATCCAGAAACGAAATGTGGAGCAGCGTCGATACCCAACGCGAACGCGAGGAATGGCTTGGAACGCGAGTGCATGCAGCACTTCCTAATAAACGTGAAGCCGGGCGACGTCGACACGCACTGACAAGACAGCTCAGTGAAACCGGACCGTTCCGTTTACGAGTGCAAACAAGTGCTTTAAGAACTCGCGCAGAACGAGTTCGGTTTGGCGTGTATATAGTGTGAGCGGTAGACTGTTTTCTGTCAGGTGTGTCTGCGGCGTTGGAGTGCCACAAGTTCGCGTTCAGCGACGCGTTTTCCAACGATAGCGTGGTTCATCACAAACACCACAGAAAATTAGATTCCCGCAGCAAGTGGGATCCGCCTATATAATTTTTCTCCTTTAAATTTTCCACAGATTTACCTTAACGACACTCTACTTTTCCCCACGCCGCCCAATTCTTGGTCGATCCCCCAGTGATGAACAACTCTTGAGGTCGTCATCATCATGCTCGTTTTTTTCTTGCACTGAGCTCCCTTGTTTAAAAACATCCAGCTTGTCTATATAGTATAGCTGTCGTGTTGTGGGGCGGCTTAGTGCGAAGCAATTACGCGAGCCGCCACCGACTATAGATCGACGCCACCGACGCGTCATCCCTTTCCAGCAACAACACAGTGCGCGTCAACATCCGAGACATGGCCCCCAGAGGATAAACAAGGAACGGCCCGATCCTCCGGCCCGCAACTGGATCACCCGTTAGAGTGCAGCGCATCCACCAAAACAAGCAGCGCGACAGCTGGGCAACGATTCTACGAGAGCAGTTCTCGCCAGTTCCTGCGCTAATCGCTTTTGTAACCACATCAGCCTCGGAAAGCTTATTCCTGAAAGAAATGGCGCTGGATACAGGACCATAAGGAATAAGAATAACACGGGCGTCCGTCTTTCTGTGGCCCTGTAACGAGCGCCGTTTTTTCAGAGCGTTGATGCCCAACCAACCAGCTCAATTTTGAGTTCTTGTCCCGTACTTTCTATTCCTCTCGACGAATTAGCGAGTGCCAGTGTAATCATTCTTTGTTTTTATTTTTATTATAACTTTTTTATGCAATAGCATTCTGTAGCCCATTCAGATCCGACGACGGTGTCAGTACACTCTCCGAATTGCCGGGTGGAAGAGAGTGAGACGACTGCATCATCCTATTTTCAATTGAGGGCGATATAGCCGCTGCGCTCTGAGATGTCTCGCGAGGACACGGGCCTGTCGGAAGAAGAGGCAGCAGCTGCAGCGGCCGACACGCTGCCGTGGCAAGGCCGTAGTGGACAGAAAGGGCCGCGCTTCCAAAACAACCGAGCGACGCGTCGCTCATTTGAAGAGGCACTGAGACGTGCTCAGCACCTGCTTTCTGCTACTCATGAGGCTAGCAAAACACAGGCGCATTCTTTCTTAATCACCCTAATACTTCCAAGTAAAATTGATGATTGACCGTCTGTCGATGGGGTACACAATTTTTGCTGCACAAACGCCGAAGAAGATAAAAAAAATAATAAACGATGACCATCATATGTATTTCACTGGCTGTATTATATATGAAACCTGTATTCAACCGGCTGGAAACTTGCCTTGTTTCGGGGTCATACGCACAGCACCAGCTATCATCACCCGTGATGATCTTCGAAAGAAGGTCTGGGTCGGTTTCGATGTCATTTTATAAATCAAGGCACAAAATAAAACTATTGCTCTTTGTTTTGCTTTCTGTCCTCTGTTAGCAGGCGGGGAACAAACTTCGTGGCAACGCATCTTATGCCCAAGTCCACACTCAAAATCTATACTCACAAGAGCTCCAACTCATACCAGCAGCTTCTGAAACATTTTCAATTGTGTAGAGACGACTCTCGTTTTTGCCGAACATTTTCCACAACCTCGTAGGTACGACTGGCTGAAGGTCGGTGGAAATGAGCATGGTCTTTAACGCTAATTTCTGCTCTTGAAACTGGCCATATCACTGAAAAAGTCGTGTACGGCTCCGTGCCCCTCCATGAACACATAAGCGCATTTGAAACATTTTCTTTTTTGTCGTTTTTCCAAGGAGGAATCAAAATCTCAAGCAGATTCGCTGTCCGTCACGAGCAGACGTTATTTCGCAAGAGTAGTGCGACAACAGTTGGGACAACTGTAAGCAGAAACCTTAAAGACGTTCTACGGTAACGTCGGTTTGGCTGCTTACTTGCGAGGTGTTCACCTACATGCACCTAGCGGGAGAACAAAGCAATACAATTATGAGGAGCTCTCTAAAGCAAGACATGACTTTTTTTTTTTTTTTTTTGGTGTTGACATTAAAAAGGCTCAAATGGCTTGCTGAAACCAATGTAGAAAAACATGTTATAGCGTTATCGCTTGTATCTCTGCAAACATACTACCCGCGCATCTTAATTTGGTATCGTCGTGTAGAGGAAAGAAGCCATTATTGGACCGTGCTTTGTCCCATGTGCAGATGGCACCGTTGTCGCGCCACGCATGGCGCAATCGGAGTTAAATTCATCGTCGCGCGCAGCTTTCTGAGAAACGTAGCTCGCCAGTACGTTTGTCCATCCGGAGCAGGAATAGTCGCGTTTGAGAGAGCTCACTATGCCACAGTAGGTACAATTTATCAAACTCAAACTGGTGTTCATCAGGAATTGTAAGGCCCTACATATGTGCAATATGTTGCAAACATTTAACGCTTGATCGACTAAGAACCCCCCCCCCCCCCCCCTACGTGGAGACGTACGGTCCGAAAATCGCAAGAAGAGACTCGGGCAGCTAAACAAGAGGGATATCGAACCCCTCTCATCAAGACGGAACGTGTGCGTCTCCATAGTGAGCGCAAGTGCAGGATCCCCAACCAACTACGAATGCCGCGGTCTCGAGCGGCGCAGGGCAGTGTCGGGCACTACCAGTAGGAGGGGGATCTCTTTACCGTAGTGCCCAGATACCCTCTGCAACACAAACGGGCCCACAACGAAGAGGGAGCTGAGCACGATGGCAAAATTAGACCGTGAAAGCCCCGCTAGCTGTAACATAAGTTAGGCATGTAACCTTTCTAATGCGTGAATAAATGTAACTTGTGTGTTTGATTACGTCATTGCTGTACCCTAGTGCCCATACACCATCTGCAGCACGCACAAGACGTTTCACATATCCCAGTGCGGCTGCGTCGCCCGATACAGGCTACCCTATTTATTTCTCTCGGGAGGCGGTCTCTTTCCTCTAAATTAATATATATATATATATATATATATATATATATATACCATAAGAAGCCAACAAACAAACACACCAAGGACAACATAGGGAAGTTTTCGTGAGTGGTGGCGCTGGCTAACACTCCCAGGGTTAGTTCTAGTAGAAAAACATCAACACCCCCAGAAAGTGGATGGGAAAACGGCGCCGCGCTAGCTCAATGGTAAGAGCATCGCACGCGTAATGCGAACACGGGGGATCGTTCCCCACCTGCGGCCAGTTGTTTTTTCATCCATTTTCATTTTCCATTTATTTATTATTTCTTTAATTCAGTTAGTAAGTACAAGTAATTACCCCTATGTTGTCCTTGGTGTGTTTGTCTGTTGGCTTCTTATGGTACGATTAATAAAAATCGGGCCCCTCAGTTCCCTTTCTTGTCATTTATATATATATATATATATATATATATATATATGTGTGTGTGTGTGTGTGTGTGTGTGTGTGTGTGTGTGTGTGTGTGTGTGTGTGTGTGTGTGTGTGTGTGTGTGTGGTGCGTGCGTGCGTGCGTGCGTGCGTGTCTGTGTGTGTCTGTGTGTATACATACACATACATATATATCAAGACGACGAGGACAGCGGCGAAGCGTCGTTGCACGGAGAAGGACGCAGAAGAAAGCCACTCGCGTCGCCATGCCAATGCGTATAGGCTAAGTGACAGCGTCGTGAGACGGCGGAGCAGCGCGAGGCTAGACTTGCCGCTAGGCGTTCCGCGAGGCGGAAAAATCTAGCGTGCCTCGGTATAGGGGCACCCTAGTAAAATGAAAGAACGTAAAACGAACCATACTCCCAATGAAAATCGCGCAATGCACTGCGTACATCTATTTACATCTGCAGTAGCATGGTAGGCATGCCGCCAGGCAAACCTCTCCAGGATCCATTTAAGAGCCCCCCCCCCCCCTCTCTATTTCTCTCTCTATCTCTCATGTGTAACGTGGAAATCCAGTACAATGCATATAGCTAACCATTAAGTATCCGCGAAAGCGAGATAGATGCCTTTTGTAATCTATTGTAATTTGTAATATGTTGCTCTCGGCCAAATCGTCGAATAATTTCAACGCTGGTAGCAACGAAACGAGCAGTAACGTAAGAGTTTGGCAAAAGTATACGGGCTACTCCGCGCCTTCGCGATGCAGGTCTTTCGGCTAATTGGTGCGATTCCCGCGGCGCTTCTGACACTCCATACCTTAAGTGGTGAGTAAAAGAGTTCTTTTCATTCCCCAGGGCACTGGAACGTATACGGAATACCACAGAACTCTCTTTAACAGTGTGAGTCAGCCTGGCGGCCACTGGCAGCGTAGCCCGTATACTTATGAAAAAGATTGTACGTGTCACGCCCTTTACTTGCACGGTGTCCCCTGGGTATATTGAAGACGACGCCTTTCGACTGCAACTGCGACGGGCGGAACATTTGTTCTTCGCGTAGCTATACAGCAGCCATTTGTCGTGGATAAATGAGTCCCTCTGGTGGAGAATATTTATAGCTCTATCCAGTATGCAAGAGTGGAACTGCCTGAGATTGTGCAATGCCCCTCGCTACTCATTTGCTTCCGAACTTCTCCGCAAGTAATGTGAGGCTACAGCCTAACGGTTCCTTGTTACTATTGTTTACACTTATTTCTTTACACTTTACACTCAAACAGCCCCTGTAAGTTCATTTCTTCGCTTACACTTTCCGTCACAAGGATATAGGAAGACTAGCACCAAATATTTTCTTTTCATTTTTTCCTAATGAACTGTTGGTCCAGAAATTTCGGTATGAATCTTCAATTCCTCGAGAGCGCAACAGATAATTGTTTACATCTCATTTTAATTCGACCTGCCGCGGTAGCTCTGTAGCTATGGCGTGTACTGCTGAGCACAAGGTCGAGGGTTCGATGCCGGCCACGGCGGCCCCATTCCGATGGAGGCGCAATGCAAAGAATTTCACATACCATGCATTGAGTGCGCGTGAAAGAACCCCAGGTGGTCAAAATTAACCCGGAGTCCCCCACTACGGCGTGCTTCATAACCGGATAGTGGTTATGGCACGTATATCCTCATCATTTAATTTTAATTTCAATGCGACCAGTGAAAAACGTGTGCCAAGTGCAGCGCAGTTTGGGATGTGAAGCATGGGGCCTCATCGCGGCGCTGCACAGGAGAGAGAATGAGGCGCGCGCGCTCCGTCATTTTCATACCGCGGAACTACCGTGGCGCCCCCAGCGTAGTATGCAGCTGTCGCACCACCTGTCGAGCGCGCCGCTCCTGATTCCTAGAGGAAAGAAAGGGGGCAGCGTAGGAGAGGAGATAGGGGGAGGGGACGCGCATGCGCTGTGGGGGTGTGGGACGAGGGACAACAGACAGAGCCGCCGGCAAGAAATGCTTCGCATTTAAAAAGGTGCGGCCTGCCGCGTGCATCAAAAACGGTGTGATCCGCCGTGGCGCCACACGCCGGGGACTGTTGTCTGGCATCGGCATAGCAAATGTGCCAGGAACGCGCTTACAACGCCGTCACGCATGCAAGCCGACGCGTTCCATCCCCCTCAGCTAGCGCCGTTCGGCACAGCCAAGCGGCCGACAATGCAACTACGGCCGTTACGTTCGCTCCCATAGCAGCGCGCCCGACGCGACAGGCCACACGTTTTTTTTTTTTTTTTTTTTTATCCAGCGGCCATGGTAATTGCGTAGTTGATAGCCACCTTATAGATTTTCCTGTCAGTGTAGGTCACATGTCATTCAGCTCGTTCGGTTCATTCGGATAGCGAAGAACGATTGAAAAGATATATAGCTTGATTCCGAGAGACTCGAGTACTGAAGAAAATATATTTTCGAGGGAAACTGTCTCCCGAGAACTATTTTGAGTACAAACATAAACGGAAACAGACATTCTTGATCTTCGAGATTTTACATTAGCCGTGAATTCGCTTGCAAGACGAGGTCAATGTTGCTCAGCTTCGACCTTCGTTAACAGTGAATTACTATGTTATAATAGTTTCTTGTGCTGCTTTGGTTCACTGACGCACTAGAGAAATAGTGCACCAGAACTTTTTAATGTGATTAGCGTTCTCAGGATACTTCAAGCACTTTCCGGTATCTATGGATCTAACCTCTTTCACTTCAACTTGGGTCACTGGGTAGTCCATGGTCTAATGGGTAGAGCATCGAGCTGCTGTGCTGAGGAAACCGGCTTTGAAACCAATCGTCGGTCACGTTTTAATGTGATTAGCAATATTTAGCAACTTCACGCAGTTTGTGGTACCTTTGTTTGTCTGTTGAACTACTGGAAGACTGGAAGATACGTACTGAGATCCCTAAACATCGGTTACGACTCGCAACATGGAGATAAAGTTGAAATACCCCCCGAAGCACGAACACATATGCACATTCCCCCTTTACCCAGGAACATGCACCCAGTGCATAACCAAGAGCGCAGACAAGAAGCAGCCAAAGCCATCTACAAACGCTTTGAAAACACCAGTGACATGATATACGTCGACGCTGCTGACTACTGGGACCGCAAAGCCATTGCAGTAAGGGCGGTTAATCAACGAGGCCTCCTCATAACTTCAGGCACGGTTCACACAAGTACACCTGAGACTGGGGAAGAAGCTGCCATTTCCATGGCGCTACCATCAACCCAAGCAAGCCATATAATAAGCGACTCCAAGCCGGCAGTCAGAAACTTCGCGAGAGGACGCATCTCGACTGAAGCACTGAAGATCATGAAGGGATTTAGCGGAGCAAGGCTCAGAAGTGTACAAATAATATGGGCATGAGCTCATGCAGACCTACCCGGCAATGAGGACGCTCACAACTTAACTCGAGAATTAACCGGCCGAGCTAGCGTAAGAAACACACCAGAGCAGTCCTCGCCTCGAAGAATCGACAGAGATCGTATGGTGACTTACAGAGAGATCCTAGATCACTATCGATTGGGGAGGCTAAAATACCCAGAGGCACGCAGAACATTAGACAAAAGACAATCAGCAGGGATGTACCCCAACCCGGTACTATATAGTAACTACTACCCGGAACTACACAGCGACAGATGGGAAAACTGCACAGCAAGGGCGGACCTCAAACACATATACTGTGGGCCTGCCCTACAATCATCACCACATACAAAGCCAGAAAAATTATAACTACAACGGAGCAGTGGCAGACGGTGCTGCTCAGCTCGGACGCCGAGACTCAGTACAAGGCTGTCTGGATGGCCGAGGCCGCCGCCAAGGAGCAGGGGCTCCTGACCGATGGCTGAGAGGGGAGGGAAGGGGCTCCCAACCTTCCCCACCCCTGACCCGGGATTCACCGACGTGAGGCATCGCTTCTATACCGGCTGTGGTTGGGAGTGGCTTTCACGAAGGCGTACTGTGCTTTGATTGGAATGACCGAAAGTGCTACGTGCGACGTCTGCGGCAGCGAAGAGAACACAGAACCTTTATTGTGTCACTGCGATCGATTTCAGTCGGAAAGACAAACTTTATCGAACGCATTGCGACGACTTGACGATCGACCGTTGTCCGTGCAGGTGCTCCTTGAAGACCGTCCCCATCGCTCGTCGGCCCACAAAGCTGTGAAGGCACTGTTGTCTTACTTGAGGACGACTGGCCTATGTGAACGCCTTTGAATTGCTCAGGCCCTCCGCGTGCGTGCGCGAGCTCACCGTGTCCTTCCTTCCCCCCCCCCCCTCCTCTCTCTATCTCATCTCTCTATTCCCTCTTTCCCGTCCCCCAGAGTAGGGTAGCCAACCAGACGCATTTCTGGTTAACATCCCTGCCTTCTCTTTCTCTCCTCCTCCCCACCCCTGACCCCATCCTGGACAATCAATAAAAGTTATTCTCTCTCTCTTTCACGCCAACCTTGGTCACTGGGTATGTGCCAGTCTTCGTCGATTTAAAAAAAAAAAACCTTTCGAATTTCTCAGGTGCTGGGCGGAATCTAACCAACGTCTTTACATTCAGACATGCGCCACGTGCGGAATTCGCGGCGGCGCCCCTAGATGGCGCAGCGTGTGCAGAGGAAGTCATCACATGGCTGCAAAGGATCTAAACAAAAAATACCATGGAGATTTACAAATACGCCAAGAAAGAAATCGGAAGGGAAATGCTGCACGATAACACAAAGTGCAGTGCCTGCTATTTGAGGCTCGACCTGGCGGCCTGAGGACGAAAACATACCGGAGCAAATATTCGCAACAGGATGAGGCATGTGTCTGCTGCAGCAAAAAGTCTGGAAACGACTGCAGCACATCGTAATCGAATGCCAAGTTATTCACCAGGAAAACCCGTAGGAAACGTCCAATTTCCAGAAGCACTGAGGTTCAAAGAGGATGGAAGCATTAACTGGTCAGCAGTCGAGATAAGCAAGCAACGTTTAGAGTATTGGTGGAATAAAAGCAGGGAAACAGATTGATAGAACCGGAGTCGTTACAGACATAGGTTACTCTACAATATAGAGATAGAGGTTCAAATAAGAACTGAAAGGTCATGGAGAGCTAGGCAAAATGCTAGACTGCGATAGATGTAGTAAAAACTGATTAGGCCGAGCAGGATAGGCGGCTATTTGTCGCCTCCCCATTTCAAAGAAGGTGATAAAAGTCATTATCATCATCATCGACACGCGAGAGAGGACTCCGGCTGCATATACGAATCATACATGACGCATCTCTGCAGTGGCAATACGGTGTGTCGCTGTATTGCTTCAATGTTAATTAATCGCATTAACGTCAACAGTCGTCCGAGATGGTTTCTGCCATACTTTTTTTTAATTGTACGACCTCCAGCGCTGTTACTGTGAAAAATAAAGGCGAGCTTTATTCAACGTCCAAAATATTTAACGCCAAAAACTAAGCCTGGCTATCAACAACAACCGCTGTCGGTCCAACCGCGTATACAACTCCCAGTGCGGAGTAGCCTGCAAAATGGTGACGAACCAGTATGATGGCTTTCGTCATATGTATTTTCTTTTGCTGCCAGCGTGTAGTACAAAAATTACTTTTTCGAACATGCTCGTATTTGTGCATTCCATATTATAAAGGGTGTCTCAGGGAATACTTTGAAAAATGTTTAAAGATCGCCTGTAGCAGATAGCACAATTCTAGTTCATGAGCTGGTCTACTCGAAAAAGGTGGACATTACTCGCACAAAAAAATAGAAATGCATAATTGACTAATTACCAAAAATTCACTAATGAAGTTTTTAACTAATTACCTTACGGCGTATATTGTAATTTACAAATTCTAGCCGCAGAGTTCGCAAGGCGGGATGACACCAGTTTCGAAATATTAATTCCCGAACATTGCGGAGAAATGCATTGGCGTCCCGGTTACTTTCTTAACTAACCGTCGTTTTATACACTGAAGCACAAAAGTAACTGTAACGCCAATGCATTTCTCGGTATAACACTTCATCGAAGTGTTCTGTCAGACAGCTTGAGTGAGTTAGCAGAACCCGTGTTCAAAAAAAACACGTGTACAACCACTCACTGAACTTTTCGTGTCTGTGTGTTTGTGTGTCTGTGAAGCGAAGTGAAATGAACACACACTCATCCTTGTAGCCCTGTGTTAGTCTATTTGCCTTAACTCGGTCGGCCTCATTTGATATTTCAACTTTGTTTCCGCTCTCATGAATGAGCGTTTCGCACATCTGGTATAGGCTCATACCTTCTCGAGCACAATTACTCTATCGCTAAGCCGCAATTCATTTATAATGCACAGCGAAAGAGCAGATGCGCCGATATCGCCCGGCATGCCCATCAGGGAACGTAGTTGTGCGGGATCTCTCGCCCACTTTTCGCGCTTCATCGCCGTTTGCAGCATTTGCTCCACTTTTATAATATTGCCCACCTCAGCCGGTTCGCTCTAAGCGGAAGTTTCTTTTTTTCCTTAAGCCTGCTGCTCCTTTCTGTCGTTATATTGCTGGTTCTTTCTTCAATGCAAGCCCATCTGTTTCATACAAAGCCATGATATTATGTAATATTTGGCGATTAGTAAATTCAGCTTAATATTTTTAACCTCTTTTTTATCCTGCCCTTAGACGTATAAATGAAACTATGTCTGACTGTCTAACCGCTGGCCCAAGCCTTTAGCTCGTGCAGCCTTTCTCGAATTGAAGAATAATGCAGCACTCGCCTCTGCATTCGATTGCAAATATAAATATAAATGCTGCGATTGTCGTCAATCATCAAGCGTCGTTCTCAGCCGCTAAACGTCGTAGCTAGTGTCCATAAAAAGCGAGATGACCCGTGCTAAAGTTCTCCCTTATTCTGCGATAGCACTTTAGCCTCTATCATGATAGTGTCTTTCTCTCTCTCTCTCCTGTAATAATTTGTAAATTACACATAATTTTGTAATACTAAACCAGCAGGAGACTGGTTTTGCAAGCTCTACGACAATTAACGTTCACACACATGAGGTCAAAAGAAAAAGATGGGACTGACAGACTGGCATGAGCGGTAGAGGAGTCAGAGAAGGAACTTTTGGCATAGAGCGCAGTATCCCAGATTACCGTCCATTTTTCATTTTAAACGTGTATTTCGCTACTGGCGCTCGCAATACTCACCAATTGTATAGTGTTGTAGCTAGCTGCAAAAATGAAGTAAGCCTTACTGGGGACTTTTAACTCCCAGCCCACTTCGTGGGGATTAAGAATTGACACTTGTGATACACGTCTATATGGGATTGAATGATAGAAAAGGATCTATTCGACCTCAATATTAGACAATTTTAGATTAAACGTTTTTCTAGCCCTAGTGTTGCAGTGAAATTTTGGTCCACAATTGATTTCGCTACAAACAGTGACCATCTTCTCATGTTCTCTGAAGTTCCCTGCCCACTAAAATCAATTGAAAGACAAAGGAGAACCTGTGTTAATTACAAGTTTATCGAGTTATCAAGTGCTGACAGTTAAAGGGTCCAGATGTACCCTGCAACTGCTGGTTGTATATGGCGCATCTTGTTTAACCTGCTTTAATATTTGTTCAGCTCTACAGATATCCAGAACAAAATCTGAGTTTCTAGTTTAGTCAGCTAAACGTTACTCCTCTAGCCTTTGGTAAAATGCTGAATGCACCCGAGATTATCGAAGAAGGAAAGCTGCTTGGCGAAAAATCCTGCATCATTAGAACCCACGAAACTAGAAAGATTGAAATTGTTTGCAGCAATCTTCAAACGTACTGCTACACGCGTGGAAGATGAGTACGATAAAAAAACGTTTCGATTTCCTCCCTAAATATTAAAGCAAATGCGGGTTCTTTAATTACCTTCGTTTTATAAAGAGACGTCCGATAAAATTTAATAAAGACTTGATGATCCTGGCATCTGACATGAAATGGAGTCCTTGAAATTACTTGCTCAATTATTTAAAATGCCGGCTCACAAACAACTGATGAGAGGAATTAGCGCAACAAGAGAGACACACAACGGAAGGGGAGAGGAAGACAAGCGCTACGTACAATTGTTTATTCGCACTGCACACGTCAGAATATGAATTCTTAAGCACCCCTCTTTTATGTACAGGCGCCATCCTGTGGTAGTGTTGTATGTCTGTGCGCATGCGTTACGTTTGTGTGAATCGTCTCCCCTTCTGTTGTGTGTAGCTTTTTTTTCTTTTTTTTTCATTAATTCCCCTCATAATCTATGCAAGAAAAAACTATAGCCCAATAGTTAGTCCTTCTTAACCGGTTCACAACGCGACCTCAAACTTGCTTTTACTACGTATCTTCTTCGGAATTTGCCCCTGCGATTCCTTTCGCTCGATTTTATGACTTTCTTATCATCCACTGCTCACGACCAGCCGATCGTTGTGATAACGAAGGCAGAGCGCAGCTCTGACCGCTGACGAAGCGCGTAGAATCGTTACACAAGGATATATCGTAGCCTAAGTGAATTAATTTTTGAGAGATTATTTTACTGTTTTCAAAGCGGGTGTCCTCGTAAACGCAAGCAAATAAGAGGTGTACGTCAGGGATCGGTACTTTCGAGCACAGTCCAATTTCAGCAAGGTGTGAATACGCACGTTTATGTTGGCGACATTGCTTTCTTTTTTTTTTTTTTTCTACGGCTGGTGACATTTTACTGTACTCCTTTTACCCAATTTTCCAGTCGTATCTATAAGGCAACTAGAATTGGCTGGAATACTGGCAGGATATAGCATACATTTAGCCCTGGATGCTAATAAGTGTTATTCCTGCTTTCCCCGTCAAAGACGCAGTGCACATATCGCTTAATTATGATTTGGAAGATATCCAACAAGTAGAGTCATTCAAGTACCTTGGAATTATTCGTAGCGGATCCCTGAATTGGTGCCGCTTATTGAATGTGTTGCGATAAAAGGAGTATGTACAATCGTTATTTTGCACAATGTTAAGCAACCGGCGAATGTACGCTCATCCGATCTTGTAATTTGGCTGTACTCTATTCTCCGGTGCGGCAGCCTACAAGCTTCGGCCGCTATAGGTCTGGAACGAGAGGCATTACTTTAGTGCTTCTATAGGACTTCCGAAATACGTTGCCAATAGCCGCATTGATACTTATAAGCGAGAATCCCACCCATTTCATGCCGATTTCTAGGGCTTTATCAACCACCTTTAAGCCGCTCTCAATTATTTTCATATCCGATTCAGAATTATTTTTTCCTGTTCACTGACCCAGATTTCATACATCCTAATTTATTTTTGTTCAAACATGACTTTAGCCACTGAATGTATAAATTCGTGATGTGCTTTACGTTGTGTTTCTGTTTAAAGTTCGTATGACATTTTTTCCAAGCCACGCGATACTACCCTACAGCATCTTATATGGATTATTACAAAATCAACTAAATACTTCAGCCACAAAAAAAAATTGTCATCATGACAGACGCGTTGTAATGTGAGGAAAGGTGTGATCTCGGAATCTTTTATCCTGCACTTGAACTGGTCTTTTTTCATTAAGCTTGCTTTAGTTGGCGCCTGTTTTTCTGCCTAAGTTCATTGCAGTAGCTCTACTTCTGCATAAATTAAACCTTCAACATAAAGAGCTGCTGTTGTTACCGACTCACACCTGTGTGCGCTTCCCTTTCCCCGTCTAAAGTCTTAAACTTTCTCACTCGAGTCGCTGCCCATTTGCAATGTGTTCATGGTGAGAAAAACGGCACGAAAGTCAGGACACGAACAGAGAGAGAATGAACGACACTAGCATATACAATGTGTTCATTTAATTTGGATAGCTCGCCATAAAGTTTTTTTTTTTTTTTTTTTTTTGTCTTTGAACGAAACTCTCGATTCTCTGGCAAAGCTCCACGGCCCAGTCCCTCCCGCTGACAGCATACATCACGGTGGCTAGATTTCGCGGACCCGTATAACTATGCAAGCATTATGGGGCCCAGTACTCACTACTCCACCAGATTACAAGAACCTGTTATTTCTCTGACAAGTACTGAGTTCTGCGGTATACTAGCACGCTTGACGTCTCCCGCACGAAATTACGTTATGGCATTCACCCCCTAAACTTTTTATCTACACATTTTATATGGTCTGATATTGCACGTACACAATCATTATGCACGATTATGCCGAACATACGAAAAATAATTCTTTCTGATTCTACGCCTTTCTCGTGATTAGCCCACCGCCTATTGGTCAAAAATTTTCGGGCTGCGAATACTGCGCCTGTCTGTCACGCGACGCTACAAAACCGCGAAAACACACTGCGTCAATGTGACGTGTGCGCCAATAAAGATGCATTAACTATGCGGAACAAAACTTTTTTTTTTGGAATAGCCAGAGACTGCCCCGTTCCGAAATGAATAAAAGATGGCTGCCCACCGATCGCTCTCGCAGTGGCTACTCGGTGCGGCCGGGGAGAATGGATTCCCCTGGATATAACATAAATACTTTCGCGTGAAAGTATAACGTTGTCGAGCCCTTTCGGCCCGTATATGACATCTCCCTGCCAACTCTTCTTCGCGAGTCGTTTTATCGGCATTTTTAACCTTCCGTTGCACGCCCCGCGATTTTCGACCAGCCGCCGCAAACTAAGCAAGGGAAAGGGGACCAATCGCAGACGTCGGCACCGCTCTCCTCATCCGGTTATCTACTTCCACTAGGCAAGCGCGGACCCACTAAAACCCCCCTCTCCATTTCTGCGCGCTCCTCGCCTCTTGTCAGCTAAAAAAAAAAAAAAAAAAGAAATTGGCCGCCTATGAACGAGGAGAGCGTTGCGTTGGGCTTTTCACACAACGCTGCGGGTCACCGACCGATGCTTGCGACGGCGATCACGTAAATTTGACGTCAGGATATTGTAATAAAATAAGGATGGAATAGTTTTACGTTGTTATTTCTACGTTTTATACGTTTTTTATACGTTCTAATTAAACGTTGTTATTTATACGTTTTACGTTGTTGGAATAGTTTTACGGTGCTCACTCCTCCAAATAAAATTCCATCCATCAACATACGTATACTGTTTCGCGCAGGGCACCAGATAGGAGCTCATAGATCCGCTGCGTCGAGCTTCGTTCAAAACTGTTGTGCGCAGCGAGAGCTTCCGGAGCGGTAATCGTGTTACCTCCGCCAGCAGACATCGCGGGTGGCCGGGTCACCGCCCGATGCTTGCGACGGCGGTCACGTAAATTTGACGTCAGGATATTGTAATAAAATCAGGACGGAATAGTTTTACGGTATACGGCCCTTGGCCTGGACTTAACAGACCCAGTTATTCTTCCCTTTGGAGTCTCGACTCTGAGATTCACAAAGCTTGCTTCGCCGTCCAGGTATTATTGAGTCCAACTGATTGCGCCGTTAAATTTGCATATTTTCTCGTTTCCTTTTTTTTTACTTTACAAATAACGATAATTGAGTTTTCTGGTTGCTGCTCTTCTCATTTGAACATGTGTAATTTCGTCTTTCCACGCCATTTACTCTCTATCATTCCTAAAAATTTATATCTCATTATCAGTTGCAATAATTCATTCAATTCTGCGATTCCAGAGTGGGCATGAGCAATATTTTTACTGGAAAACAACTTACCCTGCACGCATCACCGCTGTAATATTCCACCATCCCGTCCCTCCTAATTGGCACCAAGAAATGTCGCGTGAATTTCGATTAGCTCAGAGGTTAAAACAGCATAATTCGACAGCGGCGAAACGTTAGACAACGAAACGAAGCCTATAGCGACGACGATCAAGTGCGCGCAAAGCCGCCACTTTATAGGCCGAACGTTCTCGAACTCTGCACACATCACGGCGGCTAGATTTCGGACCCGTATAACTATGCAAGCATTATGGGGCCCAGTACTCACTACTCCACCAGATTACAAGCACATGTTCTTTCTCTGACGTACAAGTACTGAGTTCTGCGGTTCTAGCACCTCTATGAGCAGAGCTTTTGATGGTGGCTCTTACATGCTTTGTCAGCAAATGGAATGAAGAGTAATTAGCCACGTTTTTTAACGGCACAGCACCGATGGATCCGGATCGAGTTTGTGTCGACAGTTATTACGCCTGTCTACGCGCCCGTACCGCCTCGTCTGCGTCCCAGCGGAGTCACGTGTCTATAGCACTTTCGATTCGCGTTTATGCTGACGTCGAAAGCGTTGTCGTCGAATATGATGCAAAAGAAAGTAAGTCGCAAAAAATCCACGCCTGCGGAGTGTTCGAACATTGAGCGCCCACCGACACGGGGCTAACCGTTTTTCGCCTATACTTCAGCTTAATTAAGCAGGAGCTCCAACGCACAGCGTCTACATGTGTATTAGCGGTTACTCCGGAAACAAAAAAAAGCAAGTGCGCTTTACTTCTTTAGGCACTAAGTAGCGGCAATTCATTTAACCACTGCACGTCAGCCATTTCGGAACGAAAATGCCGGCGCACTTAACTGAACGGTCACTCCTCCGGATAAAATTCCGTCCATCAACGTATGCTGTTCCGCGCAGGGCACCAGATGGGAGCTCATAGATCCGCTGCGTCGAGCTTCGTTTAAAACTGTTGTGCGCAGCGAGAGCTTCCGGAGCGGTAATCGTGTTACCTCCGCCAGCAGACATCGCGGGTGGCCGGACGAGCTAGCGGTTCTCGCCCTTCGTACACCTCCCAGCCAGGAATGCGCCAAATTAGGTGACGGGCTTCCAGGGCCCATATTGCGCCGAGCAGCTGGGCGCCGCTCCAGTGCGGCATGGTGGGCACGGCAGCGCAGCCTCGTTCGAGCCAGGCCATGTCAGCACACACCAAACTGCATCCCTCGCGGAGCACCTTGAAGCTGCAGGTGAATGCAGGGTTTGCTGCAAGGTGCTCCCTAAAGGAAGTATCTAAAAGTTCGCAAGTGAATTTACCTAACGAGTCAAGCAGTGATTATAGTGCGGTCTCTGATGCTCGAGGGCAAGAATAACGTTTATCGATGAACTATTTCATTTCTATTGCAGTTTTTAAGAATAGTTCTAAGTCCTTTGATGCAGCACCCTGTATACTTATACCGGTATAAGTATACAGGGTGTCCCAACTATCATGCACAAAGATTTAAAAATATGGAAATGTCGCGTAGCTGCACAGAACCAAGGTATTGTTGTTTGCCGTCGCTTGGAGATACTCAGAATATTTTTCGCATTCCACCTAATCACATAATTAGTTTTAATTAATCAACTTCTCAAATATTATAATTAGATGAAGAGCGGACGTCAATGAGAAAATTGTAGAGCAACATGAAAAACTCCCGATGCTGCTTTCTGTTGCTCAGTACAAGCTACTTGAAAGTGTTTTTCCGAGCGTGAAAGAAGCCCGTGAATATACACGCAAAGTGCCTCGAGCGGCCAGTTATACCTTGGTTCATTACAACTTGGTTCATTCATTCAACAACATTACCTTGGTTCCGCCCAGCTACATGGCATTTGCATATTTTTAAATCTTGGTGCATGATAGTTGGGATAGGATAGGATAGGATAGGAATAAACTTTATTTGTCCAGCGGTTATGGCTGTGGGTGCCCGGGGCTAGGCTGCCAGGGGTCCATCGCCGGAGAAAAATCTTCCGAGATCCTCGGCAATGGCCCTGGCCCGCTGGACGGCCCACTCCTGGTCCTCGGGTGCCTCGCTGAGGAGGGCGGCTTGCCACCTCTCAGCGAGGCGTGCCGCTTCAGAGGGTCCTGCTGTTGTCTTCCCCCTTCCTCTTGGTCCTTCTTCCTCATGGCGTTGGCATTCCCAAAGTATATGGGACATATCAGCCCGTTCGTGGTCGCACCACGGGCAGCCGGGCGACGGGTGCAGCACGGGCCACAGGCGGTGCAGGTGGTAGGGGTTGGTGAAAGTGCCGGTCTGCAACCGCCTCAGCTCGACTGCCTGGGACCTGTTCAGCCGCCCGTGGGGTTGTGGATATTTCTTACGTTCTTGCCTGTAGTGATCAAGAACCTCTCGGTACGAGGCCGGAAACTCTTCGATATCGCGGTCGGCGTCCCCGTGGCCCCCAGCTCCATCCGCCGCGATTTGGGTTATGTTGGTAACTCCTCCGCTGGGGTCCCGCACAACAACGGCGGCGGCTGCCCTCTGGATGATCGCGTCGCGGCGGGTAAGCTGCCTCGCGACGAGATGGGCACGCTCGTTGTGGTTGGGCGGGATGCCGGTGTGTTTTCGGCCGTTAGTATTGTTGTTGTTGCGGCTGTTGTCTTCTTTAGTACCAAGCTCCCCGACGTGCGCGGGGAACCATTTGAGGGACTTGTTCGTAATCGTGCCGGACACGAAGTCCCCGGCTCTGGCGTTGAGCATGCGCGCCACATCCGCAGACACCCAACCTTTGGTGTAGTTCCGGATCGCTGATTTGGAGTCGCTTATGATCAGGCTATCCTCCGTACCTCTGTGGAGTACCGCGAGGGCTATGGCCATCTCCTCCGCTGCTTCGGCCAACTGATGCCGTGACTCAGATCCTCAGTCCCTTCGTATCTACGACCACCATGGAGAAGGCGGGCTCCGCCGCCGCCTTCGGCCGGCCGTGTCCTTGATGTTGCCGCTTTAGCTGCTGCCGTTTTTGTCGTAGTAGTAGTAGTGATGGTGGTGTTGGCATCCCCGGTTCGTCTCGCACATTTCGTTGTAGTGGCAATGGTGGTCGTTGTCCCTCGTCGCCATCAACGTTACCGGCGGGCCGCGGGTACCTGGCTGCATCGACGAAGAGGACGCCTTCTCGTCATCCGTGCTCCTCGAGGATTGCTACCGCCCTTCGTTTACGTCTTTGCACGTCATGCGCCGGGTGCATGTTCTTCGGCATGTTTTCCGTCTGTATGGCGTCCCTGACTTCCGGTAGCAGTGTTTCCTTCAGTCCCCGCGCCTCATGATATCGAATCCCGAGCAGGTCGAGGATTCGTCTTCCTCGACGAATCGATTAGTTGGGACACCCTGTATATTCGTTAAATAGATCTTAAAAGAACCCTGCAAGATATTTTAGGGGTGTAGAATGTACCTGGTATTAAAGGGCACCTCCTCACGAAAATCTGCTGCAACATTATTTTTTCTTTTTTTTTAATGTCTTGCATGAGCAGAGTTGTCGGCAATCAGACGCTTCCGCTGCCGCATCCTAGCTAGTGGCCTTCCCCTCCTTTTCGTGATTGATGCCGCACTAAAAGCTGTACCAATGCGGAACATGACCATCATACTTCGCCTATCATAAAGGCTGAGCTTAGATCAAGGCATGACCTTCAAGGTTCGTCCATTGCAAAGACTAATCATGGAACAGTCACAACACAGCGGTAATAACTGCTATCCACCATGCACGGATGACATCACCACCTCACCCTGAGAATGCTTCCATTTTTTATCCTTGCTTATAGCGTTGCTTAGTCATGACGTCTATTGAAATTTGGCCAATAGCCATCGTGTCTTTCGTGCGTATGAAGAAACAAGACAAATGGCCAGGACATTTGAAAGTTAAAGGAAAGAACAGGGCGGTCGTTCGAGTGAAAGTGTAAACTTCCAGCTACGTGCACATCGAATAATATTTGGCGCAGACCTTCACGACAGCACTGTCTAGTAACTACGCAGGTTTATTTGGCACGTTCATAAATGCTTGCAGGGTCCATTTAAGTGAAGCACTGCAGGTGGCCTTCCTCACTAGTTTCAAGAGACACAACTAACACTGTTAATATCTCCCTGGTACCATCAAGGTACCGAGGTATAAGCTGACACTACCCTCCTTCGCTCACCTCTGGCAAGATACCACCTGCCTCGACGGCACTTTGAGGACAGTCACTGCCATATTGATTGCATCGTTTTAGACAATAGGAAGGCCTGCCAGTGAAATTTCGTATTGAAACTGTTAGTAAACATGTAATTAAAATTTCTGCACAAACGGCCGTATTTATACGAATGTAGGTCAATCGTTTTTTTTTTTTCGAAAATGTTACCCAAGATGAGCTATCGACCTACATTCGTGACCGAAGAACCTCGACCGTGAACAAAGCTAGCAGAAGTACAGAGCTAACTGGTTTCCTCCGTCGCACGCGCCGTAAATCCAGTCTGGCGATTACACAGACTGGGTTTAAGAAATGCTGCATATCCAACGCACCCGACGGCACCGAGGACGACATCGTTTATGTTGCCGTGGACGCCTGCGAAGCATCCGACGAGGACGACTCCTCTGGCAGTTCCGACGTGGATGTAGGCTGTGGCATCGACTAGCGAGATTAAGTCGCCGGGCTTACGGAGTGTGTAATCTGTCGTGTTCAAAGTTTATTGCTTTTCAAAAGAGATACGAGTCGACCTCCGATTTTTTTTATTATTTCTCGGCGAGTTCAATATACAGGGGATCAATATATAGTTACATTTTCGACTAAATACGGTATACATAGTAAAATAGAAGAAAATAACAGCGAAAACCATTGAACGCACTCGAACATATTTTTCGAAAACCCAGGCGCCCTTAACGAGTACTACTAGATGCCGCACTGAATAGTAACACAATGTAACTGCAACTTGCTTCTATTATTTGTATTTATGAGCGCTTGTATATTACGTGTTATACTCTTTTGTATTATGTACTCAAGCTCACTTTTGACAGTCATATCTCAGTGCGTGCATTATTTTACCAGTGTGAATTCCTCATCTGTTTAAATGCTAATCGCAGATTACGTCGCGGCCTCGTGTATGTGTTTGTGACTGTTTACGAACTCAGTGTGCTGCGATTTGCCTTCGCCTTTTGTATCTAAATGTTCGTGTGCCTATAGGATTGTGTGCTGTGGATATTTGGCCCTAGAAGATTGTTTCATTTCTTACTTCCGCAAATATTTGTTATGTGTTGTTGTTTCTGCTATGCGAAAAAGTGCAGTCGTCACCATTATACGGTGACTACATCTCTCTTTTTTTTTTTTTGTTCTCATTTCAATAAAAATAAAGAAGAGCGCAATTGTGTGTGATGTCAGATTTGTTTTTTTTTTTGGCAGGATACTAAAATAGGAAGTTACAAAATTTGATGCATGAAAATGAAAAGAAATATAGTATTTTGTCTTTACTGTGCAACTACAATGTCATCTTGAACATGTTGAGAACACAATCAGAGGATCACACTGCCCAGGGAATCAAATACATGAGGCATGCAAACACATATGTGGTGATGTAACAGCCACTGAAAACTGTGTTTACTGTAAACAAGCCATTATTCACATGCTGAATAATTAATATTTTCAGCCTACGCTTTAAGTTTCAGAATACAGTCGAACCTCGATATAGCTAACGCAGATATAACGAATTATCGGATATAGCAAAGTAAATATAAAATTTGGTTGGTCATGCTTTATTTCAACGGAATCTTCTCATCTTATAAAGAAGTCGACAATGCGGAATCCGACCCGGTGTCTGTTATAGCAAAGCAATTTTTTTAACATTTGCCTCAAAATATATATTCTACATGTTAGCGATAATGTCAAATACTAGAGTGGCTGACCGATTTTTCAGAAGCCTTATTTTCCTGACCTGCGTGATTATTCCGAAGTTCTGTGGCACCGCCACCAGCGGCGTTTCGTCCTGTAGGCGAAACAAGCGGCCGCCTTTAGGGCGGCCCTTCGGGAAGGGTGCACTGTGGCTCATCGGACCTCACCCCGCTTCGCCAACACGTTTCACCAGGAGACTGACAAGTGTGGCACGTTGGGCGGGTTGCTAAAGCTGTTGTGGTGACAGATGAACCGGGCAATAAAGACGTGGACTAAGCATGAGGGCCACAGGCAGCAACGCATACGTTGCCTGAATATGTTAATATTACACCGCCGCTCCTCACACCGCAGGAAGCTCATTGTGCGCGGCAAGCTGACATGGCTCAGTGGTCGCCTGGCTTATATTACCCTGCTCAGGGCAGCAAAACATCATCTCGCGTAGTCAACCACAGTGTACCCAGCCGGGAACTTGAAGTTCTACATTCACAAGTTGGCCAAATACTTATATTTTAATGAGGTAACATTGTACGGTACGTTGGTCCGCTTCAGTGCTATTAAGGCCTCCAGTGATTCCGTCGCGAGGGTGCTGCATGCGCCTATAGAAAAAGAAGAAGCAGACACAGTGGAAACGATCTGATCGGCGCATATTGGTTTGGAAAGCCGTATTGGACTAGCACGACAGATAGCGGCGATTCCAGCGCTAGTAACTCTATACATTAAAAAAGCCTATTAAATTGTGGAGTTTTACGTGCCACAAGCCCGATCCGATTATGAGGCACGTTGTAGTGTAAGGTTCCGGAACAATTATGATCACATGGGGTTCTTTAACGTTGCCCTAAACCAAAGTGCACAAGCGTTTTTGTACTTCACCCACATCGAAATGCGGACGCCGCAGCCGGGATCGAACGGTATGCACGGTAAAGAACTCCAGGTGGTCAAAATTCATCCATAACTCGACACTACGGCGTGCCTCAATAATCAGATCGCGGTTTTAGCAAGTAAAACTCTGCAATGTAATGACGGAAGCCTACATGGCAACCAGTGATTTTTGCTTCTAGTCTGTCATTTAGTGTTTTGGCAGTCAAGTCATGTAGCAGTTTTATCTTTTTGGACTGTCCGTGTGATGTTTTCCTCTGACTAACATTTAAAGACATTAATTGAAGTATGAAGCTTGCATTGCTTTTGCGGCATGTCGTGCTCGGGAAAAAAGACGCTCATATTGACCGTGCCAGCGTGCATAGGTTTTGTGCTTATACAAGACCCCCCCCCCCCCCCCCCCCCCCCCCCCCCGTTGTATAATATTACGCACTGCGGAAAATTTTGAAATAAGAAAGAACAGGGCCCCATAGTCAGGAAAATATGGTACTCAGATTCAAGGTGGTGGATGCAGGCTCGCGTAGCTTGAATGTTTTTGAGACATCCTCTCCGATGAATGTTCTCTGACTGCCTCCGTCTATCACTCCCCTTATAAAACAGCCTTTGTTTCCCTCAATTACTCATGCTCGAAATGTCTGCAAGAGAACCTCAGAATCGTTGGAATCAGTGGCAGAGGCATAAACTTTGGTTGCAGTGATGGATGGAGGCTGTTGTTTCAGAATTCCTGCAAGTCTTGTGTTGCACACAGAAGACACACGTCGTCCTCCACACAGGTGCAGCTCACTCTTTTATTTTTTTGGCAGTCTTGGACGTAGTGAGCCCATACAGTGTAGTGGAGCATCGCATGTCAGTCATAAACCTGCTTCTTTTCTTTTTTTTTTTACGCCAGGAAGAGCAGGGCAAAGTACAGTGCTGTGATCTGACAAACCATAGAAACAATACTTGGTTATCGTCTTTCTCGCCGTCTTAGAATGGAGAACCGCAGCTGTCGACATTCTCGGGCATCTCTCCTGCCTGGATTTCTTGGACTGGCAGAGCCCTTTTTGGCACATGGTTGGCAGTAGTACTTCTGTCCCGGGTTTCTACATCTGCTAGGAGGAACTCAAGCACCTTTGTTAATTTGCCGTCCGCCCCTGCGGTGTCTGCCTGTGCAAGTGTCTCCACTTCACTGTCAACTTCGTTGTTTCTTCACAGTGAAGTTCCTTTGGAATGGCAAACTTGCCTGTTGTAGTCTACTACTACGTCGTGCTGCAGCGCCGATAATAATGTTGCACATCATAGTCGAGTAGGCAGTAGCATTCACGCCCAGACTGCGCAGCCTGCGTATATCTCCCTGCATGTAGTCATATAGGTTTTTATGCCCACTTCGGTGACTCGATAAAGAAACGGCGGGTAAGGCTTGGAACTTGGCGAGGTGATTCTGTTCTATTTGCGTTCTGTCGTCGAAACGTTTGTCTGGTACTTCCAGTGTGTCTTTGTAACAAGCTTCTGTAGACTGCAGGTCCTTTATCACAACTAGGGCTAGTCTATACAATAACGAGCGAAGATACTGAAATTTTTAACTTGTCGAGACATGAAGGTTCTTCTGGACAGCCTGTTAGAATATCTCCCAAAAGGACATCCAGTTAGCGAACCCACCGCCGAAGGTCTTTAAGTGCAGCTTGGGCAACTTCACACTATCAACTCAGAGAACTGTTTCCTCCCGTTGGTGATCACTTGATGGTGGCGCAGTTTCGTGTGGTCCATTGATCGGTTGTCTACAGCTTTGCTTGTAGACAACCGATCATGGTTGTTGCCTTATCATTGTATCTTACTGCCTCACCGTGCTCAGCTACGAACTCCTCTTCGGAGATTAGTGATTTCAGCTTCGTGTTGATCTTACGCAGCTCCCCGTTACTGCCTATTGAACAACAAGTATCCTCTGGACGTCCCGATTAGGTCCGAACGTCCAAGTCCCAATTAGAACGTCCAGTGGATAACATGAGGACATTAATTTCGGGACGTCCTATTTAAAACATTCTTCAGACATCCACAGGATTGATGTTCTGTGGTCTAAACAAATCCCAAAATTTTAATCCTATGGATGTCCGAAGGATGTTTTCAACGGGATGTCCCATACCGGACATATGTGGGACCAACACACAATCCAACATATACTACGTGATTATATCGCGGAATGTTCCACGGATGCCCTCAGCGCACGCTCCTCCGAAAAGACAACGTGTCAGACAGCAACCATGAAGCTGCCACACTCAGATCAAATTAACTTCCAATGAAGAAGATAATGGGAGAATTTGCAATTAACGACCCAAACTGCACAAGCATATCGAGAGGAAACGTCACAAAGCGACAGGCAGAGCGCTGGAACAACGGCGCATTACCACCTACTGCAAAGCGTAACCGAATCAAACGTATCCTACGCTCTCCGAACATCTCGAGAAAGCCAAGTACTGCAGCACCCGCCGTAGAACAGAGCAGTGACTGCATTTACCCAGTCGAATTCCCAGCAAACCACAAATATCCATTGGACGTACCACAAAAGACCAAATATCCAAGACATTCACCTACATCTACTTCACATCTATAAAACGTTCCACTAATACATTGCAGTCAAGGGCCATCCACAAGACGTTGAATGTCTTTGTGATTTGGACAACTCTTGCACATCCAAAGCTTTCGCGCATTGATCGTACATTGTGCGTTGTGACTAGATAAATGAACCATGCCGCATAAATACAAGCAAGTTGTCTATAATGCCTATGAATGAGATGCTGGAAGATGAAAAGTCGCGTTGTTGCCTATTCCAACACTGTGGCGGGCTATTTACATTGTTATTCCCCATCATGTGTATGTTCGAGATCCTAGGAGAGGGAGAATGCGTTCCTGAATTGCGAAATATCCATCTGTTCATTTTGAAGATTCAATTGGAAGTATTAAAGCCAAGATTGTCAGTTCTGACCGCATTTATTTTTTGCAACATGGTTATGAGTTGTAATTTTGCACAACCTTTGCACGCACTGCTGGACATCGTGCGTCAAAAGCCAAAAGTTTTGGTTTCGGTTACGCCATTTTTTCTCATATGCAAACATTTTCTTTTTCAGAAATGTCCATTAGTGCACTGTTAACAACATGTTATCTTTAACTTGCCGATGTATTACGACAGATTATAAAGAAAAAAGAAGCCTGAACTCGCAGTAAATTTCACTTCACATGGCCACTGGTATCAGTGCCGCGCGCGCCGCTCTCGACAATAGTACAGTGTAACTAGAAGGTTTTATTCTGGTTCACTATAACACAAGTGCAGGGTAATTTTCCGAACTGTGCTTCATCCGGCTTTATCTGTGTGTTATACGGCTTTCCTGTTGACCATGGCCAAAGTACGTATATACTAGGCAGAACTGGACAGTTGCGTACTGAAATTTAGAGCTGCGCTTCTGACTGCTTTTTGTGGTACGCTTGTTCGCCTTGTGGAGCGCTTACAGAAATGTCCTGAGGGCAACGTTTTTGTGGTTCATTTCATGACATACAGGGTACTGAATATTTCGCTCCCCGTGTTCGAAAAAAGGTTTTGCGCTCACCGCTGCACTGTTCGTGCTCAAATTTTGCAGAAAGATCGCATTTTGGACCTTTCTTCGTTTAGTAAAACATTTGTCACAATTACTCGCCTAGTTTTTAAGAGAAAAATGAGAAACTGATTTCGTCTACCCGAAAAATGGCGTCCGCAAAGCCGTCCCTACCACAGAGGTGTATCGCCGCCTGCCGGCAGCAGCAGAAAGCAGCCGGTCAAGAAGGTTTGTCGCGTGTTGCCCCAACGTAGATGCTGCAACAGCTGGGCGCCAGAGCAGCTATGTTTGTGGCTTGATGAACTGGCCAGCCGTCTGGCCAGACGGCTGCAGGATGTTTCGCAGCTTTCAGGACTGGTACCACCCATGCAACCTTCCATAAATGTGGGATGTCTCCTGTGGCCCACACTTGGTTTAAAAAAAGGCAGCACACTTCGGCAATTTTTTTTTTATTCTGAGCTCACTCACTGCAACAGCAGCATAGTAAAGACCAAAATTTATTACAGCGACGCTGTATGTGGCTAGGCCAAATCCGTCGTCCGCGAACAACCCGCGAACAGGGTCGTTGGCGCCACTCGGCGCAACCGCGCGAACGCTCTCGTGCTACTGCTCACGCGTTCGTCGTCGTCGTCGTCTCCTTTCACAGCTGGCGCCGTTGCCGCTCATCGTTCCAGCGTAGAATTTCACTTCTCTTCTGTCATCGTAATGGGGAGGCCGCGTTTACGGAGGTGTGAGCCATTCATTGTCTTACTAGACGGACACATTTAATAAAAGGGGTTATACGCGAATGTGTGTGCGTACCTATCGTCACGATGGCCACCAACCAACGAACTGGATCGTTGGCGCCCCTCAGCGCAACCGCGCGAACGCTCTCGTGCCACTGCTCACGCGTTCGTCGTCGTCTCCTTCCACAGCTGGCTCCGTTGCCGCTCATCGTTCCAGCGTAGAATTTCACTTCTCTTCTGTCGTCGTAATGGGGAGGCCGCGTTTACGGAGGTGTGAGCCATTCATTGTCTTACTAGACGGACACATTTAATAAAAGGGGTTATACGCGAATGTGTGTGCGTACCTATCGTCACGATGGCCACCAACCCGCGAACTGGATCGTTGGCGCCCCTCAGCGCAGCCGCGCGAACGCTCTCGTGCCACTGCTCACGCGTTCGTCGTCGTCGTCTCCTTCCACAGCTGGCTCCGTTGCCGCTCATCGTTCCAGCGTAGAATTTCACTTCTCTTCTGTCGTCGTAATGGGGAGGCCGCGTTTACGGAGGTGTGAGCCATTCATTGTCTTACGTGACGGACACATTTAATAAAAGAGGTTATACGCGAATGTGTGTGCGTACCTATCGTCACGATGGCCACCAACCAACGAACTGGATCGTTGGCGCCCCTCAGCGCAGCCGCGCGAACGCTCTCGTGCCACTGCTCACGCGTTCGTCGTCGTCTCCTTCCACAGCTGGCTCCGTTGCCGCTCATCGTTCCAGCGTAGAATTTCACTTCTCTTCTGTCGTCGTAATGGGGAGGCCGCGTTTACGGAGGTGTGAGCCATTCATTGTCTTACGTGACGGACACATTTAATAAAATAGGTTATACCCGAATGTGTGTGCGTACCTATCGTCACGATGGCCACCAACCCGCGAACTGGATCGTTGGCGCCCCTCAGCGCAGCCGCGCGAACGCTCTCGTGCCACTGCTCACGCGTTCGTCGTCGTCTCCTTCCACAGCTGGCTCCGTTGCCGCTCATCGTTCCAGCGTAGAATTTCACTTCTCTTCTGTCGTCGTAATGGGGAGGCCGCGTTTACGGAGGTGTGAGCCATTCATTGTCTTACGTGACGGACACATTTAATAAAAGAGGTTATACGCGAATGTGTGTGCGTACCTATCGTCACGATGGCCACCAACCAACGAACTGGATCGTTGGCGCCCCTCAGCGCAACCGCGCGAACGCTCTCGTGCCACTGCTCACGCGTTCGTCGTCGTCGTCTCCTTCCACAGCTGGCTCCGTTGCCGCTCATCGTTCCAGCGTAGAATTTCACTTCTCTTCTGTCGTCGTAATGGGGAGGCCGCGTTTACGGAGGTGTGAGCCATTCATTGTCTTACGTGACGGACACATTTAATAAAAGAGGTTATACGCGAATGTGTGTGCGTACCTATCGTCACGATGGCCACCAACCCGCGAACTGGATCGTTGGCGCCCCTCAGCGCAGCCGCGCGAACGCTCTCGTGCCACTGCTCACGCGTTCGTCGTCGTCGTCTCCTTCCACAGCTGGCTCCGTTGCCGCTCATCGTTCCAGCGTAGAATTTCACTTCTCTTCTGTCGTCGTAATGGGGAGGCCGCGTTTACGGAGGTGTGAGCCATTCATTGTCTTACGTGACGGACACATTTAATAAAAGAGGTTATACGCGAATGTGTGTGCGTACCTATCGTCACGATGGCCACCAACCCGCGAACTGGATCGTTGGCGCCCCTCAGCGCAGCCGCGCGAACGCTCTCGTGCCACTGCTCCCGCGTTCTTCGTCGTCGTCTCCTTCCACAGCTGGCTCCGTTGCCGCTCATCGTTCCAGCGTAGAATTTCACTTCTCTTCTCTCGTCGTAATGGGGAGGCCGTGTTTACGGAGGTGTGAGCCATTCATTGTCTTACGTGATGGACACATTTAATAAAAGAGGTTATACGCGAATGTGTGTGCGTACCTATCGTCACAATGGCCACCAACCCGCGAACTGGATCGTTGGCGCCCCTCAGCGCAGCCGCGCGAACGCTCTCGTGCCACTGCTCACGCGTTCGTCGTCGTCTCCTTCCACAGCTGGCTCCGTTGCCGCTCATCGTTCCAGCGTAGAATTTCACTTCTCTTCTGTCGTCGTAATGGGGAGGCCGCGTTTACGGAGGTGTGAGCCATTCATTGTCTTACGTGACGGACACATTTAATAAAAGAGGTTATACGCGAATGTGTGTGCGTACCTATCGTCACGATGGCCACCAACCCGCGAACTGGATCGTTGGCGCCCCTCAGCGCAGCCGCGCGAACGCTCTCGTGCCACTGCTCCCGCGTTCTTCGTCGTCGTCTCCTTCCACAGCTGGCTCCGTTGCCGCTCATCGTTCCAGCGTAGAATTTCACTTCTCTTCTCTCGTCGTAATGGGGAGGCCGTGTTTACGGAGGTGTGAGCCATTCATTGTCTTACGTGATGGACACATTTAATAAAAGAGGTTATACGCGAATGTGTGTGCGTACCTATCGTCACGATGGCCACCAACCCGCGAACTGGATCGTTGGCGCCCCTCAGCGCAGCCGCGCGAACGCTCTCGTGCCACTGCTCACGCGTTCTTCGTCGTCGTCTCCTTCCACAGCTGGCTCCGTTGCCGCTCATCGTTCCAGCGTAGAATTTCACTTCTCTTCTCGTCGTCGTAATGGGGAGGCCGCGTTTACGGAGGTGTGAGCCATTCATTGTCTTACGTGATGGACACATTTAATAAAAGAGGTTATACGCGAATGTGTGTGCGTACCTATCGTCACGATGGCCACCAACCCGCGAACTGGATCGTTGGCGCCCCTCAGCGCAGCCGCGCGAACGCTCTCGTGCCACTGCTCACGCGTTCGTCGTCGTCGTCTCCTTCCACAACTGGCGCCGTTGCCGCTCATCGTTCCAGCGTAGAATTTCACTTCTCTTCTGTCGTCGTAATGGGGAGGCCGCGTTTACGGAGGTGTGAGCCATTCATTGTCTTACGTGACGGACACATTTAATAAAAGAGGTTATACGCGAATGTGTGTGCGTACCTATCGTCACGATGGCCACCAACCCGCGAACTGGATCGTTGGCGCCCCTCAGCGCAGCCGCGCGAACGCTCTCGTGCCACTGCTCCCGCGTTCTTCGTCGTCGTCTCCTTCCACAGCTGGCTCCGTTGCCGCTCATCGTTCCAGCGTAGAATTTCACTTCTCTTCTGTCGTCGTAATGGGGAGGCCGCGTTTACGGAGGTGTGAGCCATTCATTGTCTTACGTGACGGACACATTTAATAAAAGAGGTTATACGCGAATGTGTGTGCGTACCTATCGTCACGATGGCCACCAACCCGCGAACTGGATCGTTGGCGCCCCTCAGCGCAGCCGCGCGAACGCTCTCGTGCCACTGCTCACGCGTTCGTCGTCGTCTCCTTCCACAGCTGGCTCCGTTGCCGCTCATCGTTCCAGCGTAGAATTTCACTTCTCTTCTCTCGTCGTAATGGGGAGGCCGTGTTTACGGAGGTGTGAGCCATTCATTGTCTTACGTGATGGACACATTTAATAAAAGAGGTTATACGCGAATGTGTGTGCGTACCTATCGTCACAATGGCCACCAACCCGCGAACTGGATCGTTGGCGCCCCTCAGCGCAGCCGCGCGAACGCTCTCGTGCCACTGCTCACGCGTTCGTCGTCGTCTCCTTCCACAGCTGGCTCCGTTGCCGCTCATCGTTCCAGCGTAGAATTTCACTTCTCTTCTGTCGTCGTAATGGGGAGGCCGCGTTTACGGAGGTGTGAGCCATTCATTGTCTTACGTGATGGACACATTTAATAAAAGAGGTTATACGCGAATGTGTGTGCGTACCTATCGTCACGATGGCCACCAACCCGCGAACTGGATCGTTGGCGCCCCTCAGCGCAGCCGCGCGAACGCTCTCGTGCCACTGCTCCCGCGTTCTTCGTCGTCGTCTCCTTCCACAGCTGGCTCCGTTGCCGCTCATCGTTCCAGCGTAGAATTTCACTTCTCTTCTGTCGTCGTAATGGGGAGGCCGCGTTTACGGAGGTGTGAGCCATTCATTGTCTTACGTGACTGGACACATTTAATAAAAGAGGTTATACGCGAATGTGTGTGCGTACCTATCGTCACGATGGCCACCAACCCGCGAACTGGATCGTTGGCGCCCCTCAGCGCAGCCGCGCGAACGCTCTCGTGCCACTGCTCCCGCGTTCTTCGTCGTCGTCTCCTTCCACAGCTGGCTCCGTTGCCGCTCATCGTTCCAGCGTAGAATTTCACTTCTCTTCTGTCGTCGTAATGGGGAGGCCGCGTTTACGGAGGTGTGAGCCATTCATTGTCTTACGTGATGGACACATTTAATAAAAGAGGTTATACGCGAATGTGTGTGCGTACCTATCGTCACGATGGCCACCAACCCGCGAACTGGATCGTTGGCGCCCCTCAGCGCAGCCGCGCGAACGCTCTCGTGCCACTGCTCCCGCGTTCTTCGTCGTCGTCTCCTTCCACAGCTGGCTCCGTTGCCGCTCATCGTTCCAGCGTAGAATTTCACTTCTCTTCTCTCGTCGTAATGGGGAGGCCGCGTTTACGGAGGTGTGAGCCATTCATTGTCTTACGTGATGGACACATTTAATAAAAGAGGTTATACGCGAATGTGTGTGCGTACCTATCGTCACGATGGCCACCAACCAACGAACTGGATCGTTGGCGCCCCTCAGCGCAACCGCGCGAACGCTCTCGTGCCACTGCTCCCGCGTTCTTCGTCGTCGTCTCCTTCCACAGCTGGCTCCGTTGCCGCTCATCGTTCCAGCGTAGAATTTCACTTCTCTTCTGTCGTCGTAATGGGGAGGCCGTGTTTACGGAGGTGTGAGCCATTCATTGTCTTACGTGATGGACACATTTAATAAAAGAGGTTATACGCGAATGTGTGTGCGTACCTATCGTCACGATGGCCACCAACCCGCGAACTGGATCGTTGGCGCCCCTCAGCGCAGCCGCGCGAACGCTCTCGTGCCACTGCTCCCGCGTTCTTCGTCGTCGTCTCCTTCCACAGCTGGCTCCGTTGCCGCTCATCGTTCCAGCGTAGAATTTCACTTCTCTTCTGTCGTCGTAATGGGGAGGCCGCGTTTACGGAGGTGTGAGCCATTCATTGTCTTACGTGACGGACACATTTAATAAAAGAGGTTATACGCGAATGTGTGTGCGTACCTATCGTCACGATGGCCACCAACCCGCGAACTGGATCGTTGGCGCCCCTCAGCGCAACCGCGCGAACGCTCTCGTGCCACTGCTCCCGCGTTCTTCGTCGTCGTCTCCTTCCACAGCTGGCTCCGTTGCCGCTCATCGTTCCAGCGTAGAATTTCACTTCTCTTCGGTCGTCGTAATGGGGAGGCCGCGTTTACGGAGGTGTGAGCCATTCATTGTCTTACGTGACGGACACATTTAATAAAAGAGGTTATACGCGAATGTGTGTGCGTACCTATCGTCACGATGGCCACCAACCCGCGAACTGGATCGTTGGCGCCCCTCAGCGCAGCCGCGCGAACGCTCTCGTGCCACTGCTCACGCGTTCGTCGTCGTCGTCTCCTTCCACAACTGGCTCCGTTGCCGCTCATCGTTCCAGCGTAGAATTTCACTTCTCTTCTGTCGTCGTAATGGGGAGGCCGCGTTTACGGAGGTGTGAGCCATTCATTGTCTTACGTGACTGGACACATTTAATAAAAGAGGTTATACGCGAATGTGTGTGCGTACCTATCGTCACGATGGCCACCAACCCGCGAACTGGATCGTTGGCGCCCCTCGGCGCAACCGCGCGAACGCTCTCGTGCCACTGCTCCCGCGTTCGTCGTCGTCGTCTCCTTCCACAGCTGGCTCCGTTGCCGCTCATCGTTCCAGCGTAGAATTTCACTTCTCTTCTGTCGTCGTAATGGGGAGGCCGCGTTTACGGAGGTGTGAGCCATTCATTGTCTTACGTGACGGACACATTTAATAAAAGAGGTTATACGCGAATGTGTGTGCGTACCTATCGTCACGATGGCCACCAACCCGCGAACTGGATCGTTGGCGCCCCTCAGCGCAGCCGCGCGAACGCTCTCGTGCCACTGCTCCCGCGTTCTTCGTCGTCGTCTCCTTCCACAGCTGGCTCCGTTGCCGCTCATCGTTCCAGCGTAGAATTTCACTTCTCTTCTGTCGTCGTAATGGGGAGGCCGCGTTTACGGAGGTGTGAGCCATTCATTGTCTTACGTGACGGACACATTTAATAAAAGAGGTTATACGCGAATGTGTGTGCGTACCTATCGTCACGATGGCCACCAACCCGCGAACTGGATCGTTGGCGCCCCTCAGCGCAACCGCGCGAACGCTCTCGTGCCACTGCTCCCGCGTTCGTCGTCGTCTTCCAGAGCTGGCTCCGTTGCCGCTCATCATTCCAACGTAGAGTTTCCCTTCTCTTTCGTCGTCGTAATGGGGAGGCCGCGTTTACGGAGGTGTGAGCCATTCATTGTCTTACGTGATGGACACATTTAATAAAAGAGGTTATACGCGAATGTGTGTGCGTACCTATCGTCACGATGGCCACCAACCCGCGAACTGGATCGTTGGCGCCCCTCAGCGCAGCCGCGCGAACGCTCTCGTGCCACTGCTCACGCGTTCGTCGTCGTCTCCTTCCACAGCTGGCTCCGTTGCCGCTCATCGTTCCAGCGTAGAATTTCACTTCTCTTCTGTCGTCGTAATGGGGAGGCCGCGTTTACGGAGGTGTGAGCCATTCATTGTCTTACGTGACTGGACACATTTAATAAAAGAGGTTATACGCGAATGTGTGTGCGTACCTATCGTCACGATGGCCACCAACCCGCGAACTGGATCGTTGGCGCCCCTCAGCGCAGCCGCGCGAACGCTCTCGTGCCACTGCTCCCGCGTTCGTCGTCGTCGTCTCCTTCCACAGCTGGCTCCGTTGCCGCTCATCGTTCCAGCGTAGAATTTCACTTCTCTTCTGTCGTCGTAATGGGGAGGCCGCGTTTACGGAGGTGTGAGCCATTCATTGTCTTACGTGATGGACACATTTAATAAAAGAGGTTATACGCGAATGTGTGTGCGTACCTATCGTCACGATGGCCACCAACCCGCGAACTGGATCGTTGGCGCCCCTCAGCGCAGCCGCGCGAACGCTCTCGTGCCACTGCTCCCGCGTTCTTCGTCGTCGTCTCCTTCCACAGCTGGCTCCGTTGCCGCTCATCGTTCCAGCGTAGAATTTCACTTCTCTTCTGTCGTCGTAATGGGGAGGCCGCGTTTACGGAGGTGTGAGCCATTCATTGTCTTACGTGACGGACACATTTAATAAAAGAGGTTATACGCGAATGTGTGTGCGTACCTATCGTCACGATGGCCACCAACCCGCGAACTGGATCGTTGGCGCCCCTCAGCGCAGCCGCGCGAACGCTCTCGTGCCACTGCTCACGCGTTCTTCGTCGTCGTCTCCTTCCACAGCTGGCTCCGTTGCCGCTCATCGTTCCAGCGTAGAATTTCACTTCTCTTCTGTCGTCGTAATGGGGAGGCCGCGTTTACGGAGGTGTGAGCCATTCATTGTCTTACGTGACGGACACATTTAATAAAAGAGGTTATACGCGAATGTGTGTGCGTACCTATCGTCACGATGGCCACCAACCCGCGAACTGGATCGTTGGCGCCCCTCAGCGCAGCCGCGCGAACGCTCTCGTGCCACTGCTCACGCGTTCGTCGTCGTCGTCTCCTTCCACAGCTGGCTCCGTTGCCGCTCATCGTTCCAGCGTAGAATTTCACTTCTCTTCTGTCGTCGTAATGGGGAGGCCGCGTTTACGGAGGTGTGAGCCATTCATTGTCTTACGTGACGGACACATTTAATAAAAGAGGTTATACGCGAATGTGTGTGCGTACCTATCGTCACGATGGCCACCAACCCGCGAACTGGATCGTTGGCGCCCCTCAGCGCAGCCGCGCGAACGCTCTCGTGCCACTGCTCCCGCGTTCTTCGTCGTCGTCTCCTTCCACAGCTGGCTCCGTTGCCGCTCATCGTTCCAGCGTAGAATTTCACTTCTCTTCTCTCGTCGTAATGGGGAGGCCGTGTTTACGGAGGTGTGAGCCATTCATTGTCTTACGTGATGGACACATTTAATAAAAGAGGTTATACGCGAATGTGTGTGCGTACCTATCGTCACGATGGCCACCAACCCGCGAACTGGATCGTTGGCGCCCCTCAGCGCAGCCGCGCGAACGCTCTCGTGCCACTGCTCACGCGTTCTTCGTCGTCGTCTCCTTCCACAGCTGGCTCCGTTGCCGCTCATCGTTCCAGCGTAGAATTTCACTTCTCTTCTGTCGTCGTAATGGGGAGGCCGCGTTTACGGAGGTGTGAGCCATTCATTGTCTTACGTGACGGACACATTTAATAAAAGAGGTTATACGCGAATGTGTGTGCGTACCTATCGTCACGATGGCCACCAACCCGCGAACTGGATCGTTGGCGCCCCTCAGCGCAGCCGCGCGAACGCTCTCGTGCCACTGCTCCCGCGTTCTTCGTCGTCGTCTCCTTCCACAGCTGGCTCCGTTGCCGCTCATCGTTCCAGCGTAGAATTTCACTTCTCTTCTCTCGTCGTAATGGGGAGGCCGTGTTTACGGAGGTGTGAGCCATTCATTGTCTTACGTGATGGACACATTTAATAAAAGAGGTTATACGCGAATGTGTGTGGTACCTATCGTCACGATGGCCACCAACCCGCGAACTGGATCGTTGGCGCGCGCGAACGCTCTCGTGCCACTTCTCCCACGTTCGTCGTCGTCGTCTCCTTCCACAGCTGGCTCCGTTGCCGCTCATCGTTCCAGCGTAGAATTTCACTTCTCTTCTGTCGTCGTAATGGGGAGGCCGCGTTTACGGAGGTGTGAGCCATTCATTGTCTTACGTGACGGACACATTTAATAAAAGAGGTTATACGCGAATGTGTGTGCGTACCTATCGTCACGATGGCCACCAACCCGCGAACTGGATCGTTGGCGCCCCTCGGCGCAACCGCGCGAACGCTCTCGTGCCACTGCTCCCGCGTTCGTCGTCGTCGTCTCCTTCCACAGCTGGCTCCGTTGCCGCTCATCGTTCCAGCGTAGAATTTCACTTCTCTTCTGTCGTCGTAATGGGGAGGCCGCGTTTGCGGAGGTGTGAGCCATTCATTGTCTTACGTGACGGACACATTTAATAAAAGAGGTTATACGCAAATGTGTGTGCGTACCTATCGTCACGATGGCTACCAACCCGCGAACTGCATCGTTGGCGCCCCTCAGCGCAACCGCGCGAACGCTCTCGTGCCAGTGCTCCCGCGTTCGTCGTCGTCTCCTTCCACAGCTGGCTCCGTTGCCGCTCATCGTTCCAGCGTAGAATTTCACTTCTCTTCAGTCGTCGTAATGGGGAGGCCGCGTTTACGGAGGTGTAAGCCATTCATTGTCTTACGTAACGGACTGATTTAATAACAGAGGTGATACGCGAATGTGTGTGCGTACCTATCATCACGATGACCACCAATAAGGACAATAGATGTGTTTGTACTTTTGTTCAAAATTCTGCGTCACCTCTGTGTCGTGCGCTAAACAGCTTTGCAGAGCGCAAAGGGGGAGCGAAAAGGGGGATGAAATACGGCGAGAGCGACGATAGCGCGAGGAGTAAAGCGGAGGAGGAGTATGGTGAAATAGCAAGGAGGAAAGCGGAGTGCCGCACGAGACATGCTCAATGGCGGCGACGGACAAGGAGCGCAAGAAGCTAAGCTTCCGCCTTCTTTCTGTGTCGTCTGCAAAAGAGTGACTCTCGAACGAACGTGTGCATTGACTACATGTTCATCCTAGCATAGCCGTCATTTTCTGTAAATAAAACACATGTTTTTGTTTTTCTCTTCACTTTGATTATGCTTGCGCTTCCTTAATGCATAAAGTTAAGAAAGAGTATGCGGTTGAATGAAATCGTGGATTCCGATACCACTTTGGCAGGAGACGGTCATCACATTAGAAGTTCAAGCGGGCTATGCTTCCGCACAAGCATGTCGGTGACCCCGCTCTTTAATTAAAACGTGGCCCTTCTTGCTTTCTGGTCGATTTGTTCACTTTCTTTTCTTTACTAATGTAAATTTTTGTTGTTACATTCGCTTTTTAAATACCCGGTCCGTTCCCACTACATCCACGCACTCGATGTATAAACTGTTCAGCCTGCGTGTTTCGAATGCCGAAATTTATTAGGAACGTACGGTATGTACTCAGCACTGTGGCAACGCCACTTGGTCGAATTTCTTGTCTTCGTTTCGGGCAAAATAATGATGCTAGATTGGGCATATCTGACAAATATTTGATACGTGTCCTATAGTGCTGCTCAATGGTCTTGTCATCCGGCAAACAATGGACATTTAACATGAAGAAACTGAGTGGCCCAAGCGGATACGTCAGCGTTTCTTTTTATCATGCTCTTTCTAATCTAACCGCTGTTTAGACATTGCGTTAAGGCCTATTTTACCACCCTCAGTATACTTCTGCATGCTCATAACAGAAAAAAAGAAACAAAGGAAAGAAAATACGTTCGAAAAATGTATGCAACTCTGAAAAAACGCAAAATTGTTACTGTTTGCGGCCCTCCCCCAATATAATCATAACTTGCGAATTTCTCTAACTTCTTCTTCGGATGGTTGAGAAAGACCGGTAAGAGCGTGCCCACCTGTCACATGGCTCCGTTCTTCTCCTCCTCGCGCACGCACCGTTCGAGCCCGAAGGCGCGCCACAACGACGCTCTTCGTCTCTTGCGATCGCGGTTCCAGTGGACGAGTCGCGTTCGAGCGGAAGGCTAGAAGGGCGTGTCGCCGCACGCCGGGAGTCGTCCTAGGGAGGACTGACTACGCACTTCGGGGCGGCTTCTTGGGAGATCGCGTGATCCTGGAACGCGAACGGCACGGCCGCGCACTTGACACAGGTGAGCAGAGGCGGTTCCGTTCCACTAAACTGTTCTCAGATTTTCTATACCTCTACGGTATAGGCATGCCAGTAGTCTGGCAGCATTGCAGGAAACCCGCCTGGTACACGGGAGCGCGTTCGAGGCGTCGAGTGCTGGAAACCGGCCGCCTGTCATGCTTTTCGGCCGATCGAGAGAGAAGTGGCTGCCAAAAGTTAAGTGTATAACTCGATTATTTTTCGTTCGCATCAAGGAGTCATTCGAAGGACGGTATTTCCAGTCAACAGGAGATCTTTTGGTACAGTATACTAAGTCGGCCCGAGAGAAATGTCTACTTGTAGCGATTCACGGACACGCGGTAGACACAACAATCGGCCGAGGTTAGGGAGGTGCCGCCTTTGGATTGTCATGTCTACCGATTGCTAGCGGTTGAATAGTGTTCGTCACAACTGGCATGCATGACCAGTGTATACTAAGTCGGCCCGAGAGAAATGTCTACTTGTAGCGATTCACGGACACGCGGTAGACACAACAATCGGCCGAGGCTCGGGAGGTGCCGCCTTTGGATTGTCATGTCTACCGATTGCTAGCGGTTGAATAGTGTTCGTCACAACTGGCATGCATGACCAGTGTGACGTCCCTTCAGTCAGGTTGTGCGCTCAGCGTGGCACGCCAGAGCGCATGGGTTCGTATGGCCCAGAGCATGGCAGCCGCAACGTTTGTTATCCCTAGCTCGCGATTGTTCTGCGCAGCGTGCATTGTCTTAGAGCGTGCGACTGAAATTATTTACAGCTTACATACCATGTGTGCGTCTTTTTTTTTCATTTGCAGTATTTGTTGAGGCTTTGAATTTCCAAGTCGAGTTTCAGTAGACGTTGTCGATAGCTTACAAACCTGCCGCTTCCTTGCCTAGTGTGAGTGATTGTTGGTGTTTCTTTAGTTCACAACATGTATCGTTGACGACGTAGGACAAGGTTCAAGTGCAACCACGGCTTGTTAACACCAGTAGCAAAGTCACCCCTAACCGAAATAAGTTACTCCCTCGGGGAACTTTATTTATTTATTTATTTATTTAGTTAGTTAGTTAGTTAGTTAGTTAGTTAGTTAGTTAGTTAGTTAGTCAGTTAGTTAGTTAGTTAGTTAGTTAGTTAGTTAGTTAGTTAGTTAGTTAGTTAGTTAGTTAGTTAGTTAGTTAGTTAGTTAGTTAGTTAGTTAGTTAGTTAGTTAGTTAGTTAGTTAGTTAGTTAGTTAGTTAGTTAGTTAGTTATATGAAATACCTTCAGCGCCCGAAGGCACTATCAGTAAGCCAGAGCTTACTGACAGCTCTCGCAGTATCCGAGTTCACTTTCAATCTCTCTCTTTGTTTCCTTTATTTATTTATTTTTCATTGATTGATAAATTGCACAGTGTGTCCTCATAGACCTTAAACGTGTATAGCTGCTGCAAAGACAGACAGAGCAAAAGAGAGAGAGAGATGACTTCCTTTGAGCCTTTACATAACGTATAAGAACTACGGTGCCTGATTTTACAAAGCGAACTGTAACCGCAAGCTATGTTGCTAAATGATAGCTTCATTAAATAAAAAGAAAACATTACGGTTACTGGCCTACTGTAAAGGAATCGAAATATGTTCGTTAAGCCCAGAAATCCAAGCTCGCGATGTATAACTTTAGTACTTAGCTCGCCTCGGCATAAAGCAGCTCTCTGACTGATTTTGTTAAATATCTCACAGCTGTCTATGTTTTCGTATCTTCAAGGGCGGTTCGGAGATGCTTTCACGAGATTTCGCGTGACTAGCGCTGGACGCGTCTATCAGCGACAACGTTCCATGGCACTGTGCCAAGACACCGTACAGTGCCAACAATGCTGCCGCTCGCCGATGTGTCCGGCGCTAGTCACACGAAATCTCGCGAAAGTATCTCCGAAAGTGACCGTCCGAGAATACCGCCCCAGCTTCATCACTGCGTGCCACGAAACAGTGGCTGATAAAGCAGACTGTTATGCAGAATGAGGCTGCGCGTAACGTACAAAAACGTATCAACTTAATTTTACAAGGCTGACGGTTATGAGATTTTAGCAGGGAACAAGTTTGGGCGTGTTGGTAGGTCATTGTAATTTCAACTTTCTGCCACAGTGCTGAGTACATACCGAAAGTTCTAGTGACCGACCGTGGCGGAAAAAAATAAGTTCGCGAAATTGGAAAATTAGTTTGAATGGGTATCACTAGTTGCTGCGGCAGCTTAGCTGTCACTTATGTAACAGCTTCTGCTGTAGCTTTGTTCTAAAACATTGCTATCATTTATGCACGACTCTGCACGGTCACAAGAAAATGAAAACTTGAAATGACAGTGCCATCAGCGCCAAGGGGACTTGCCTTCGTCATAGTCACGTTGCTCCGTCGATAGTTCAGTTGGTAGAGCGGCGGCCTGTAGGAGTTCTCTTGTAAGTCACGTTGGCTCCGGGCTGAGGCTTGCATTGCTCGTCCATTGTTAATCGGTTGTCATCCATTTCCTTGTGACTGCTTTGTCATGCATGAATCTTAGGAGTGACTAACAGTGGCCGAACAAGGAATGTCGCTGCAGTTAACGTTTCTACAAGAGGAGTTGTTTTCTACAGAGCTCCAGAGATGTTGACTTCAGCGGCATTCCTTGATCGACCACGATTACTCACTTCTAGCCTCCATGTTCCTGTGGACTTCTGTCTTGTGCGAACCTTATAGTGGCGTAGCCAGAAATAATTTTCGGTGAGGTGGATGGGGAGCGGGGTCACACACTCACTTGACCGGGGACGGCGAATGGGCTAGCAGGGGGGCTGGGCTGTCCCCGTACCAACACAGAAATTTTGGGTGAGGGCACGTGGTCCGGTGTGCCACCCCCTGGCTACGCCACTGGAACCTTAGGAGTGTTATAGAACAAAGCAACAGCTGAAGCTGTTACAGAAGCGGTAGTTTTATAAGCTAAAGCAACGTTTTCGCCAAGGTGACTTTGTCAGAGTCACATTGCCTTCGGGCTGACAATTCCGTTGTTTGCCCACAGTTCATCGGTCCTAGTATCCACGCATTCGTGTCTCGGTGGCAATGAACTTTTTGTTTCAGTTTATTTTTCAGACCTGAGAAACGGGATGCAGTTTTCGCTTACCTTACCACAAATAAACCGCCACGGTGGCTCACTGGTCGTGGCGTTGTTCTGTTGAACGCGAGGTCATGGGTTCCATTCCCGGCCGTGGCGGCATCATGTCGATGGAGCCGAAATTCAAAAACGCTCGTCTTATTGCGTTTGGGTGCTCGTTAAAGAACCACAGGCGGTCAAAGTTCATCCATAGCCCTCCAACACGGTGTCTGTCATAGCTCCGTGGTTTATTTGGAACGTTAAACCCTGTGAATTAGTTAATTAATTATTAAGTCGCTATAGTGCGAAGTCTTTCTATGCGCTTGTCTGGGAAAGCAACTGGGCCCAAACATCATCACGCAGCTATGAAGCAGATGCAGTGCGCGTTCTAAACCTATAGAAGGGAAAGCGGGATGTTAGTCTTCATATATTCCCGGGCATTCTCTCTCGGTACTTGAATATTCAAGTATGCAGTACTGCTTAATGAAACAGCCGTAAAATGTTGGTTAATGCTAATGTGCGTCCATCTTGGCACTTCAGAGGAATCTTTAGCTCGGGAGCTCCTATATATAAATACATGAGAAAAAAAATAGTGTTTCTGGGCGACCACTGCACCGAATTTAGCCAGGTTAGTTGCATTTTAAAAGAAAAGGTAAAGGCTAGTGTTTGTAGGAAGCCGATTTCTCTTTATTTAGTCCATCAATGTTTAGAATTTTTGTTTAAAATTCAGAACTTTAAAAAAGCTTTACACAAAGTTTACAATTCCATAACTGGGCAATGAAAAACGATATCAATTCTGTAAACTGCTTCTAATGATACATCCAAAGCGGACAAAATTCATTTATTATACACAGCTCTGAAATATACGAGTAGTTTGTTAGTGGGACTTTTGCGAAAACCTCGAAAACATTGCAATAATTTCCCGTAAGCTGTAAATTCATGTCACGTTTGTCCGCTTTAGGTACTTTAACGGGTCCAGTTTACGGAACTGCGATATCTTGCTTTTGGCGCAGAGTTACAGCTTTGTAAACTTCGTGTTCCAGGTCCTAAATCAAAATTAGGCTTCCTATAGAGTCATTATAATTCAGCTTTCTCTTTCAAATTCAATAAATGTTATTCAAATCGGTCCAGCGGTGGTCTCACAATAGCATTTCTGCGTTTTACCTGTATTTTAATAAGGAAATCGGAGTTGGCCACGCACTTGAGCGTCTTTCCGTTAGAAAGCACCAGCACATATAGACACACGGCTTTGGCACCAAATAATTCATGCTTGCACGGCAGGATCGCAAAGGCCTTGGAAGCGTGTTCGCGTCACGTGGGACACACCGCACAGCTGCTCCTTGCACGCCGACGACAAGCAGCCGCTGCCATTCACGGTACCACCAAGAGCAAGGCGTTTGGGAAAGCGGCCAGAGCGAATTGTAGATGAAACATGCGGAATAAAGTGGAAACACACAGTGTAGATCGCCAAACAGAAGATATCGAACCGAATGCGGTACCGGCGGAAGTGCTTGAGGGTCCTTGACTGTGTCTGGGTCTCCTTCTTTTTATATAAAAAAAATAATGCCACGCAGACATTATTTTTGTCCCAGTTGTCCACCTGCTTATTTCGTTCCTCTAAATTGAAGCTCGGACGTGTAGGTAAATAACGCATGCGGTGCTGCAAAGCTCCCGGCAAAGATTCCAGCACGTGCGCCCATAGCTGTCCGTAGAAAAAAAAGAGCTCGTGCCGGACGATGTCCGAAGCCCATATATAGGGCAGGGAACTCGGCTGTGACGCGTGGCGGACGAACGTTCGTTTTGCCCAACCATGCATCATACGAACGTTCCGAAGAAGGCGCCGCCCTCTTCTGCCTCCAAGGACCCGCCGCTGCTGACGCTACGATTTCCCAAGAAGTTGTGGAAGATCGTCAACGAATGTAAGTCGGGCGCTATAGCCTGGTCCACAGACGGCACAGCTATAGTGATTGACTACGAAAAGTTCCAGGCGGACTATCTCGACAATCGGCTTGACATCTTCAAGACCAACAACATCACCAGTTTCATAAGGCAGCTCAATTTGTACGGATTTCGGAAGGTCAGCCCTCACTACAGGATCTCTACAAGCAGCTCCGAAGGTCCCGACGTGCACGTCTTCCGGAACGACGCCTTTGCTAGAGATCGGCCAGACCAGCTGCAGGAAGTGACGCGCAAGACTGGAGCCTTGCGGGCCAGGGGGCTCCACAAGCACAATGGCTGTGCGCACAAGGAGTTTCAACAATTCGAGGATGGTGTCGTAGAGGGGCGCATCATGCACTGCCAGGTGAGTGCTGCCATATTGACTTCGTCGCGGCATGGGAAGCGCGTATCAGGAGCGTGGACACGTCACACTTGTCTCACATGTCACATGTCCGCGTGTCTCGCATGTCACATGTCCACGCCGATGATGTGTTGCAAGCCATCGCGATGCCCCGCCCTAAACCTTGCGAGAGGGAGAGAGTTTTTTTTTTTTGTCACTTTTTTTTTTGCTTCGCCCGAGTAAGTGCTGTTGGAAACTTGATGCGAAGTGTCTGTCGCGAGCACGTTGGACGCACCGGCCCGGCCAGTACTCATTCGCCATAGGGAGAGTACACCTCGTCGGGGCTCAGATTGCTGGGCCAATGCTACACTCTAATTTCGTGGTTAAAACAGTGGGGCGAAAAAAGAAAGAGTGAAAAGGAATACATAATAGTTTATGTAGAGCACTACCACGAAGGCTCTACATCTACATCTATGTAGGTTAATTATCGTTGTCCTCCAGCCCATAGTGTTTACTACGAAATTTTGATCCTGCCATCTGATCCTCTTGAGTATTTAGGATTAAGAACGAACATTTAAGCGAGTTAGTACGAGGATCATTCTGGGGGGAAAAAAGAGTGGGGGAAGAGATAAGGGGGAGAGGTGACGACAGATTGTCGTTTTTTTTTTTTGCGTCTTTTTCCAAATGATTTATTGAGGGTTTCGCTTCACATATTAATTCCACGAACGTTTAGGAACTGAGTTGGGTCGTCAGATTGCAGGTGTCGCGTCTTGGCTACCTTTTCTTTTTCTTTTTTTGTTTTTACAGCGAAGCTGTCTATGGCTAGGAGATGGGGTTTGTGGCGTCCTCGCGGAAAAGCTATCATAATCAGCAGTGGCTCGAGCGTTCGAGCGTCGTCTTCTTCCAAAGCTGGCTTGTTGGCGCCCTCGTGCCCCTGCTCGCGCGTTCGTCGTCGTCGTCGTCTTCCACAAGTGGCTCCGTTGTGCAAAAACTATCATCATCAGCAATGGCTCGAACGTCGTCATCTTCTTCCACAGCTGGCTCTTTGGCACCCCTCGGCGCAACCGCGCGAACGCGCTCGTCGTTATCGTCGTCTTCCGCAGCTGGCTCCGCTGCCGCTCATCATGCCAGCGTAGAATTTCACTTCTCTTCTGTCGTCCCGCGTTTATGGGAGTATGAGCCATTGCTTAAGGTGGTATGAGCCATTGAGTCTCTTACGTGATGGACACATTTAATAGCAGAGGTGATACGCGAATGTGTGTGCGTACCTATCATCACGATGACCACCGATCCGGACAGCAAATATGTTCGTACCTTCGTTCAAAATTGTGTCTTACATCTGTGTCGTGCGCTAAACAGCTTCGCTGGTCATCCACCTTCACACAGTGGAATGGATCATAATTTTTTTTTTTTTTTAAGGCTGTTTTCTGCACACTGGTTCGACATTGTACAGAAAATGCCGTGGGACGCGAGACAGCGCGTGTTTCGCTGCCGGTAAGGGTACCATGGAGAGGCTGCGGACTTGGCCTTCGCATAATGCTGCCGATACGAGCACTGTGGGCGAGATCTCCGACTTTGTGCCTCTCGCTGTCGAGGAAGATGCCGTGTCCTGTTCGCGTCTCGCTGTTGGTCGAGAGCGCTCTGGGTTCGCCATCGTGTTTCGCTGCATGAAACGATGTCGTAGACGCGAAGGTGTGTAGTAAGCCTTCATTTCTCGTTGTCGCGGAGCGTGCTGTTTGCAAGATGCTGCAGGCGCTCTGCGCTTTCGCGTCTCGCTGTCGAGAACGGCGACGTGGGCTAACGTTGTGGGCTTCGCCATCGTGTATCTCTGTTGGGAACGACGTCGCGGAGATGTGCCATGCGCGAGACGCTGCTGGCGCTCGACGATTTTGCGTCTTGCTGTACAGTAGCATCAAATCGGTTTTATAAATAATTCATGACTCGTTAGCGCATCATACATGCGTAAGCTTGTCGTGGTTAATCTACACTTTATGCTTCAGTGACGTATGTGACAACCCTGCATGCCTCCAACGGGAGCGATGGCTGCATCGACGGCAAAGAGTTTAACGAATCGCTCTAGGTTGACCGACAGAGAAAGCATATGGCCGACAATCCAGTAGGACGTTCCCAACAAACAAGGACCGTCGGGATACGGTGGCTAGAACTAGACAGTGGCTAGAGCCACAGTTGGGACCGGACTAGTGGCTCAAACTATACAGATCGCTGACCACGCGCTAATACATATTTCAATGCTTTATGCTTGCACATCTATTTGTAACTGTTTTCAGTGTTCCTATACATGACACTCAGCGGCCGCAGCTTCTACGGTAACCTATTGGTTCAGAAATCAAATTGTCCAAATTTATTTCTGCTTGGGATGATCAAAATTTGTCATTGCTTAGCGCAAAACATCATGGCAGTTTCTGAATAAGCTCTAGAATATCATCATCATCATTAGCGGCTTCAGTTTTCCAACGACCGGAGGCGCAGTGGACGTTTCTGGAATCGATTACGCCGCAGCGCGCATTTCCCAGTGCTCTCTGGAACCGCGATGAGTGCATTTCTGCATCCCGTGTGCGTCCCTCCAACTAATTTTATACACCTCGTGAGATTTCCGCACCTGTTTTGCGAATAGTGGCGCCAGATTTTGAGTAACACAGAAGATTATAAGGGCCCGTTCCCTTCTCCCTGCATGCCTAATCATTAAGCCTATAGTCCTTTTTGGCCAGCACCACCTAGGTAAATCAAGACATTGTTTTTCAGAGCAGTTTTCAGGCCGAAACTTTCATAGCAAAAACGTAGCGAAAAAAACATGACCAGGATGAGCATCGGTGCTCGCTTGCCGGTGCTTCTTTGATCGCACGCATGAGTTCTTGGCCTGAAAGCGTGACGTTAATGGTGCCTGCTCTACGACATAAATTCACGTGATTTGTCAATATAATCGTAAAAGGGATCTGAAATTCAATGCGACGTAATAGGCCTAAAACGAGATAGCATACGTCAGCAATGTCAGACCTACAATCTTGTAGTTAGATGCACACAGCGTGGCATAATTTCTCTGCGAGCGTAGCAGCTAGAAGGGTCATTAAACACTATGTGCTTAAGCGCTGCTTTTTGTCTCTCATGCTTTCTCTCTCCCAATGTCACTCACTGCAAGCGCGGTGGATTGTGCAGGGTCCGGTTCAATTGTTGGTTTAATATCCATGCAGCTTCCGCGATGTTCAGCTACGCATGCATAACCATGGTGGAAGGAAAGAAACTATGAGGGAGTGCCACGTGATAAAACTTAAGGCTATAAAAGTTGGCCCAGCACGTTGTCATCTTCGCGGCAGCTTTCATCGCCACGCGCTGCGCGCGCACTTCAAGAACAGGCACGGCAGCAACGTGCGACCTGACAGCTGCGCTCGTGCGTTGCAACGAAGTAGATAAATGTATACATTGCGAGGAACGGCCGAATTAGCATATGCGTACTGGGAGAAAATGTCCATAGAACGGTTATCGAAGCGCCTAAAAGAATGCGGATTAAAATATACCGAGAACCAAACATTCTTATCCGAACGCCGAGACTTAAGGGTCAAGTGATGGGCCCGCTTTAGGAGGCATATTGGAGAAAGAAATTCAGTGGCGATTAGTGGTAAATGCCAGAGAAATGCGTGAGCTTTACGTCGCAGCTCTTTGAGGTCCCGTATCCAGGATTTAAACCTGTCCACCAGATTGCACAGCAGTCTTGTTCAGAACATACATACATACATACATACATACATACATACATACATACATACATACATACATACATACATACATACATACATACATACATACATACATACATACATACATACATACACATACATACATACATACATACATACATACATACATACATACATACATACATACATACATACATACATACATACATACATACATACATACATACATACATACATACATACATACATACATACATACATACATACATACATACATACATACATACATACATACATACATACATACATACATACATACATACATACATACATACATACATTACATACATACATACATACATACATACATACATACATACATACATACATACATACATACATACATACATACATGGCATCCCAGCTAAATGTCACCGTGGTTTTAAAAACGACGGAGTGTGCTAGCTGCGGTGAAATGAACTCAGTGATGTTGAGGATCACGCGACCTAGTTCGCGGTATCTTTTTTGCGTTTTGCAAAGTCAATTAATTTGTATAAATGAATTGCCTAACTTTTAAATATTGGCTTCAGCAAGAAACTTCCAATACGAAAGTTTTAGATCACATTTAAAAATGGTTGTCTGTGAAGTGTTTGCAGTAAAGTACCATTGACGGAGCTTCTTTTCTTGTAGTTGCCCTTAAAGAAAACCCTCGAAATACAAAAACAACCGCGTGATAGTGCCACTATTTCAGCGCCCCCAGACGATCGATCAGGAAACGACACTGTTTACAAGCCTTTTTTCGATCCGCATCGCCATCGGGCGCACAGAGCCAGCGACGGTGATGGTGTGTCGCGCTTCGACGTGACGTGGCATTAACATATCATTCGCTCCACTTGTGGAATGCAGCCTGAACACGCAAGGCACAAAAAAAAAGAAAACTGAGGAGCCATTCCACTCTGTGAAGGTGGATGACCAGCGAAGCTGTAGCACGTCACACAGGGTTAGACAGGAGTACATGTATTTATTTTCATCATTTGGTAATGGTAGTGACGATAGCTTTGTGACTACTGTGATATACACTTATTGGTTCGGTTACAACCTTAGGTTCTTGGCCAAAGCTCAATCTATACGCAACCGCTGTTGAGTAGAGTAGAGTGAGTGAGTGATCAGAGTAGAGTGAGTGAGTGAGTGAGTGAGTGAGTGAGTGAGTGAGTGAGTGAGTGAGTGAGTGAGTGAGTGAGTGAGTGAGTGAGTGAGTGAGTGAGTGAGTGAGTGAGTGAGTGAGTGAGTGAGTGAGTGAGTGAGTGAGTGAGTGAGTGAGTGAGTGAGTGAGTGAGTGAGTGAGTGAGTGAGTGAGTGAGTGAGTGAGTGAGTGAGTGAGTGAGTGAGTGAGTGAGTGAGTGAGTGAGTGAGTGAGTGAACTTTATTTGGTCCACGATAGACGCGAGTAAACTCGACGTCACCTGGCTAGGCCCACTCGGGGACCGTCAGGTCAAACCTGACGGCCCTCTCGCAGGCCCTCTGGACTGCCAGGATTTGGGAGGTCTGATCTTGGGCCTTAATAAGCGTCATCATTTCCTCTTGGGTGAGAGGGGGACCGGCAGAGGCGCAGGCCCACAGGACATGCTCGAAGTCCGCATAACCACCACACAGGGGGCAGTCCGGGCTTGGGAACCGTTCGGGGTACATTGTGTGCAGTGCCGCAGGGCTCGGGTAAGTGCTTGTTTGTAGAAGTCTGAGAGTGACTGCCTGGGACCTGCACAGCGATGAGTGCGGCAGAGGCAGGAGTCTTCTTGATAGGTAATTGTGTTTGCAGATCTCGTTGTACGAGCAGAGAGGCTCGGGTCGCCCAGGAGAGGACGCATTACCCGGCGCACGGTCAGTCATACCTCGTGCAGCCGAGTGTGCCTCCTCGTTGGGGTTGAGCGAGGCACCCTCAATATTTCCAAGGTGCGCAGGGAACCAGGCCAATGAGTGATGTTTGAGGTCTTTAGCGTTTTGGATGATACGTAGGGCCTGGGGAGCCACCATTCCCATCTGAAATGCCCTGATAGCGGTCTTGGAGTCTGAATAAATCGTGTCATGTACACCGTCCGTCAATGCAAGAGCAATGGCAACCTGTTCTGCAACGCTGGAACTAGAAGTGCGGATGGTAGCGCAGCTGATGATTTTCGAATCACAGTCGATGACCACTGAGGAGAACGCTGCTTCTTGAGCGTACGAAGCAGCGTCTACGAAGCATGTTCGATCCTTGTCCAAGCGGGCACTGGCGAGCAGAGCTTTACCCCTGGCTCGTCTTCGTCCTTCGTTGTAGGTCGGATGCATATTGCGTGGCATCCGGTGTATGGAAATCTTGGATCTTATGTCATTGGGCAGCTTCACAGCGTCGGGACCGACGACCGTGGGGTTACGTCCCAGCATGCCAAGTATGGCTCGGCCCGCTGGGGTGCCGGACAGTCTGACAAACTGAGAAAACTCTTGGGCTTCAATAATTTCTTCGAACATGTTGTGGATGCCCAACTTGAGTAGGTCTTCTGTGTGCGTTCGGACAGGAAGGCCAAGGGCAAGCTTGAATACTCTTCTGATTAGGGCATTGATCTTGTTGCGCTCCGACGCGAGCCAGTTGTGCATGGCCGCCGAATAAGCGAGGTGGCATAGCACAAATGCGTGGATAATCCGGATCAGACTGTCCGATGATTTAATTGCATCCTCTTTGAAACGGGGCGGTGACAAACAGTCACCCAACCTGCCTGATTTAATCAGGTATGCTATACATGTTTTCATCTAGCATTTTTGTATTGATTTCATTAATTTTTTTTCTCTCTCTCCAAATCTACCTTGCACCTTGAGTGACTTGGATTGGTGTGGCACTTCAAACCAAACTCTTCTAGCACAAACTGAGTCAACCATTTCTTGTCTGCTTTTGAACTGTCCACATTGAAGTATCCAACGATGATCACAGGAGTAGTAGCATCCCGGCTAACCCATGCAATGTGCGTGGGTTAGCACTTTGCATGAACTTCTCGATATCACACTTGGATGTGCCTGGATACATACATCACAGTGGATATCACAATTCCGTATTTAGTTTGTATGGCACAGACATCCCCACAGTCGGTGGCATTGTCCTCTTGCGAGTCAAGGGTGTATGGTTGTACGTACATTTTTTTCCTTTGCGTATATGGCAACACCTCCTGCTCGTGAGTCCATGTACTGTTCACAAACGATTCCAGTATACCCATCGACTTGAAACAATGCATTGATTTATTTATTCATTTATTATTATTATTATTATTATTATTATTATTATTATTATTATTATTATTATTATTATTATTATTATTATTATTATTATTATTATTATTATTATTATTAAAAGGGGCGGAGTACTTGAAGCCTGCTTCACCTCTGCCACGGATCGGCCCGGTATTTCACTATCTCCGGGATCTGCCCGCACTCACTTTTTTCATTGTGGACACACAGACACGAAAAAAAAATTGAAGCACGCTTAAGTTTCGCCTTTAAGAGTGGACCGCGATAACATTGAAAGATCCGTGACTGCTTGTGACGCTTCCCGGCAACTGTAGCTTTCTTTTTCCTCCACCTTCGCCTCCGCGCGCCGCTGATGATGATGATTTAATTGCATCCTCTTTGAAACGGGGCGGTGACAAACAGTCACCCAACCTGCCTGATTGAATCAGGTATGCTATACATGTTTTCATCTAGCATTTTTGTATTGATTTCATTAATCTTTTTTTTTCTCTCTCCAAATCTACCTTGTACCACTAGCTATGACTGTAAGAGATCAAATCAGGTGTTATCAATCTCTTCCCTGCTTTTTCTCCACCATTACTGTAAACGTCTCTTGCTTATCTTGACTGCCGACCGGTTGATGCTTCTGTCCACTTTAAACCAAAGCGCTTCTGGAAAATGACCGTTACCTACGGTTCTCACTGCGTGAATCCCTTCGCACTCCATTAGGATGTGCTCAGTGGTCCCCGGATTTTTAGCATACACATGCCTCATTTAGTTACGTATATTTGCTCCGGTATCTTTTTCTCCTTAGGCAACTGGCTCGAGCCTCAAATGGCAAGGCACTGCGCTTTTTGTTATCGTACAGATCTTCCCTTCTAATTTCTTTCTTCTCATTCTTGTAAATCTCCATGGTCCTTTTTGTTTCCGTTCTTTGCATCGAATTCACCGTCTCTATTTCTCTCGCTTTCTTTCTGATGACTCCTGATTGTCAATTTACAGTTTCAATTATGCTGTACTTGGTTACCAACTGTCTTAACTTCTTCCTCCATTCTTCCTCCATTATTCCTCCACGCTGCCGAGGAGCCAAGTGCCAATTCCGCGTAACAGAATTATGTTTTCTCGTGTTTTCAAATTACAATCCGACGCTATCATGTCTGTAGGTTCTGTTTAAGTCGTACTTCACGATATTTCTGACGCATTTTACTTTGAGATATTCAATTAGTTCACTAACGCCTCTGGGTCGGGGTGGTTCGGGATGATTTTCTCGGACGCCGACGCCGGATTTTCTGCGACATGTGGCCCTTAACGCTGCCGTTTTTACTGTACGTGACAGCAAGCCCAAACTGCAGCTGCAGTGAGAGAAGCCGTAATTGAAAAACTGTGTACTAAATTTTGACCATCTGTTGCGCACTGAAATATCTGGCACAAGGGTTGGACAGTTCAACATAGCTATGAAATTTTATTTCATGGAGTTCTCGTGTCGCCTGTAGCATACTTACGTGTCACAAAAAGTTGCCAATAAAGAAAACTTTATTTGTCCTCATCGATCTTAACCCCATAATGGTGAGAGTGTTATCAATGTGATAAACCAAGCACCCTTGATATGGTGCAAAACATTTTATTGCGTAAGTGGCTCTCGGAGTCAGTTTCATAAGCTTTGTAGTGAAGGCTACAGCACTTAGGTCTGCATACTAAATTAGCGCACTTTTGCATGTTACCATATGTTACATACAGAGTTGCATAGATATACATACTTATATAGTGGCAAGGAAGGTACCAGTATAGTATTAACAAATTATGAATTATTTCGGCTGGCGACAGAGTATCAACTACAGAAGGCTATAGTAAACCTATAGGCAAGTCCCTATTGCATAATTTCACTAACGAGTGCGATTTTCGCGACATCCAAGTTATACGCGTTGTACGTGCCAACGGACGCGCCACTGGTGGCGGTCTTGCTAAGTGCACTCGGGAAAGGAGGCAGCCGTCCGCCATAGTTTTCTACGTCGTTGCTCGTGCTTATGTTTGAATTCGAATTTTCGGAGCGAAATAAGCAACAGACGTTGCATGTTTATGGTGGCTAAACCTTCAAGGCATGTCGAAGAACAGTTGTTGCTCGGTGCCGTGCTCAAATACCTGCAAGAACTTGCCGGCGACACGGTTCTATTTATTTCCCGCGAGCCCTCATGAGCGGGAGCAACGGTAGCAATGGATCGCAGCGTTTGGCACGAAATTCCTTGTTATCGTGCTTTCTTTTTTCATCTCGGTGTCTGTTGCAGTCAATCATGTTTACACGAGCAAGTGACGAAGTTTGTCACAGCCTATCCATGTTTTGGTTCGGTTTGTCCGCATTGCAGCATGCGCGATAAAAGAATTTAAGTTATGGATGCGGCTTGCCACCTCCGTCCTTAGCTGCTTGATTACCGTGTTGCTCTTGCTATACGGTGCACAGCTGTTGTGTGTTAAAGCTGCTGAGGCTTGCAAGGACTGAGTTTGTTGGTTTTATGCGGTCCGTCAAATCGTTGCACCAGCTGTCACGCAGTTCTTGTTTTATTGCGATAGCAATTATATGGACACTCTAGGCGAATTTCTGCCGTCGCCGTGAGGTTCCGTATAAAGTCCACGGGCGATAAAATCGTCGCCGCGCGCCTCGCTGTATGTGCGAGGGAAAGCATGCGACGGTGAGCCGGCAATCGCGGCTCGCCCCCACAAGGGCGGGAAGCGGGAAGGAAGCGCGCATATTTGCAGTCACGCACAACGCTCCAGAGGGAGGGTAGGGGCCGCGCTTCACTGCGGCCGCGCGCCTGCCGGGCCGGAAGTCTCCGGGGGGGGAGGGTGAGCAGGTGGAGGGGCGTCGCTGTACTGCGGCTGCGTGGTCCCACCGCTATGGAAGGCTCCGGTGGGAGGGCGGGCGTTCTGCGCCGCCAGCGACCGCCCGCGCGGCTGTATCTTGAAAGCCATCTGCGGCGGGAGCAGAGTCCACCCTCCCCGTGTTTTCGCGGCTGCGATCGCGTTGATGCGAGCGCCGGCACGAAGCACAATTAGCTCGCTGCCGCTGCGCTGGCTCACTCCAGCGTTTCGACAGCTAGTTCCCGCGGTCATAGACTGAGATGCGTTCAGTTTGCTTATGCGCGCGTGACAACATGCTTGTTAATTTAGTTAGTGTGCCTATGTTAACAAGTTTACACGAAAAATAAAACTACTATCCTTACTTTGTATAGTTGTCCACTAATTTGCTATCGCAATCGATGCTTCGCCTTTCGGGCTAAACTGCGACTTTCTTTTATCTATTTTATGCGTGGATTCGCGCGTGTTTAACTGTGGCTAGTTGCTTAATGCAGAACTGATGACTTCTCAAGTACGAGGTTTTTATCTCGTCTCGTTTGTAAAGGGGCTTAAATCACACTGCGTTCTATCGGAATGATTACAGGCAAGAGCTTCTTTAACAGCTTTATTCGTTTCGTCCAAATTGATCTTCGATATTGCGGTTGCTTGGGAAATGTGTTAGAAAAGAAGTAGCTCAGGGTGAGCATTGCTGCTAGCTGCTGCACATGGTATCACTGTTTGATCTTCACGGGAAAATTCACGTCATGTTCATGAAGTCATTACACCTTGATGCTGTCTGAGCAGACTTACAACGCGGTGCACTTTTTTGCGTGTGCATTTTGTGCTCAATTGAATTCTTTCGTATTATCTTTTGCGGTGTAGGAGTGTATACAGGGTGTTTCAGCGAACACTTTCAAAACTTCTTAAAGGTTGCCTGTGGCATATAACACAATTCTAGTTCATGAGCTGGTCTACTCGAAGAGGCGGACATTACTTGCACAAGAAATAGAAATGCATAATGGGATAATTAACAAAAATGCACTAAATAAGTTTTTAACTAATTACCCAGCTGGTGGCCCATATTGCAATTTACAAATTGTAGCCGTCAAGTTCGCAAGGCGGATCCACTTGGAACGAATTCTCGGGATGACACCAGTTTCGAGATATTCATTCCCGAACTTTGCGGAGAGATGCATTGGCGTTCCAGTTAATTTCTTAACAAAACGTCGCTTTATGCGTTGAAGCACAAAATTAACTGGAACGCCAATGCATTTCTCCGCAAAAGTTCGGGAATTAATATCACGAAACTGGTGTCATCCTGAGAATTAATTCCAAGTGGATTCGCCTTGCGAACTTTACGGCTACAATTTTTAAATTGCAATATGGGCCATCAGGTAATTAGTTAAAAACTTAATTCGTGAATTTTTGTTCATTAGTCGATTATGCATTTCAATTTTTTGTGCAAGTAATGTCCGCCTCTTCGAGTACACCAGCTCATTAACTAGAATTGGGCTATCTGCCACAGGCAACCTTAAATAAATTTTGAAAGTGTTCGCTGAAACACCCGGTATCTACGCCGCAAAGGACTTAACTGGCCTTGCCGCCAGCGCCCATCTGTCTTGGCCGAAGCTGCTTCGCCTTTAAGTATATTATCTTGTGGCTTATTTCCGTAACGTTCGAAAAAAATATACTCACTTTGGTAAGACTAGCTTTGTACACTTCCAAGGAAATTTCAGATTGCAAAAGCACAGCAGTAAGAGCAGTTCGTCGACGTACACAGCGGTTTCAATCAGTGGTGCAGCACTAACTTGCACTTTTATGCACCCGTGCGTTTGGTGATTTCGTTGAGTAGTCTCCGTATTCTCATTAACAAATTCGTAATTACTCTTCTTGAGGTAACTTTCACGCAACCGTTATTCGGCGACGTCATGTGTGTTCATCGGTAACAAAATCACTGCAATCAAATCAAATCAATTTATTCTCCAGTTTACATGCAGGACGGTCATTTTGGGCTAAAAGCTACATACGTAGCTTGACGTGACCCAAGAGACCAGACAAGGCAATAGTACAGCAAACAGTGTGCGCACATGTACAATAATTCACATATAGTTCCAGCTGTTGCTGGAATTCCTCATGGACGAAATGGCTATGAACGGAAAGACAAATAACATTTCTGTCACGGCGAGATAACAGAATTCCAAAAGTTTTAACAGAATGAATTTTAAAAAACACTACAATAGCAATAATAGCCATACAAAACAACGCAACACCAGCTATACAACATAGCATGAGACTGAATTTTACAATATTAACATTTGCTCAAAAAAACGAAACAGGTTGTACATTATATACTCAGAACCATACACAAAGGCACAATAATAATCGCATCAGAGACATCACAAGCGAACAAAGAGCGGAGTTCTTGCTTACTGAAATTATCGATATTTTTGTATTTGTTCAAAGTGAATGGTAGGTTATGTATTAACGACTGATGCTTATAGAGTGCTCTGAAGTATGGAATTGACCATATCTCAGGATTTCTTGCGTTCGCATTAATGCGACGACGCCTCTAAGGAGGCTAACTGTTTTATGTAGCTCCAAGCTAATTTTGAAGAATATCGTGCACTATGTAATAAACGATAAGTGTATAGGTTATCAATTCGAATAACATACTTAGGGAACGCTTCTCTGGTGCTTGAATAATAATCTATATTTCCAACATAGCGAATTATCTTCTTCTGTAACATAAGAACTTTATGTACGTTAGTTTTGGTGGTTGTACACTATATTAAAGCGCAATAATATAAGTGTGAGGTAAATAATGCATTGTAAATCTGCACTTTGGCTCTTATAGGAAGTAAACTACGACATCGTGACACAACCCCTGTCACGGAAGAACGCTTTTTACAGAGATAATTGACGAGCATGTCCCAAGACAGGCGTGAAAGAGAAATAAACGCCAAGAATTTTATAACTGCAACTATTTTTTTACCTTCAAATGTGATGATATTGTTTAAATGCAGTAATTTGTTCTTGGAGCGAAAATAATTATCTTAGTTTTAGTCGCATTAATTTTAATTTGGTTTAACCGGGAACAGGTAGATAGGCTTTCTAGCAGTACATTACATTCTACTCTTAAGTTGTGCACATCATTTCCAGATAACATGACAGTGCTGTCATCAGCATTTATAATGAATTGAGCTTTGGTATCGATATTTACAATGTCATTGATGTAGACGTTAAATAAAAGCGGTTCTAGTACGCTTCCTTGTGGTACGCCAAATCCCTTCATTAGGAAAGACATGTGACCGTTCGCGCACACAGTCTGGAATCTGTCACTTAGATAAGATTTAAATAGAGATAAACAGATTCCACGTATTCTGTAACGCTCTAGTTTTTCTAATAAGATATTATGGCTGAGGCAGTCGAATGCCTTACTAAAGTCTATAAATAAAGCAAGAATATAGATATTCATTTCATCCATGTTTTTATTATGTTTTCCTTCATCGACAGTATGGCTGTTTCTGTTGACCTATGTTTCCTAAATCCATGTTGCTTATTAGTTATAACATCTTGGAAAACCAGCGACGTGACCGCCAAAAATATTAGTAATCCGCACCCGGACCTTACCGGGGAACAGGCTCGTGACTGGCGCCGACTACAAACGAACACGTACACAAACCTATACCGACAACACCATATAAGCCCCACACAATACGCGGACATCTGTCCATGGTGTCGAGAGCGGCCCACTCTTGCCCACATTATGTGGGAGTGCAATTCGCGGCCCCTAAATATCAATTCCCCCAAATTAGAGCAAATACCCAGAAACAGGCAGTGGGAGACCTGGCTTGCTAGCATGGAACGGGAGAGCCAACTGGCTCTCCTCGACCAAGCCCAGCGAGCCGCTAAGGCCAGTGGAGCCCTGAACTGAGGGCCCCACCCACTCACCCTTCAATCCCCTTCATGGAATAAACGTTTACTACTACTACTACTACTTAGTTATAACACCAAATTTATCAAAGAAATTGACCATACGACAGTGAATAATTTTCTCGAGACCCTTCGAAAACACAGGCAACACCGAAATTGGCCTGTAGTTGTTTGTATCATTAGGACTACCGCCTTTCAAAATTGCTGAAACATTTAGCGCACTTCATTGCTTTGGCAAAGGCGCCTGATTGAAGCTTTAAATTGAATATGTGAGCAAGAACAGGGGAAATGAAAGTTATGCAATGCTTAATGGGTCCTAATTGTAGGTTATTGATGTCTAAGGCCTTACTGTTATTTAAGGAATTAAATGTGGTACACACTTCATATTCGTCGGTAGGCTGAAAGTAAATGCTATCGGTTATAATACTAGAATTTTTTGTTCCCGAAGTTGCTGCGAGGAGTGAATGGGCAGAAGGAATGGCGGCGTTAATGAAGTGTTGATTAAAGTGATTTGCAAGGGCCTCACCCCTCAATTCAGCACCGTCATGCAGTACACTGGTTGGAACGCTCGTTTTCACGCGACGGACAAGAACGTAATTGATTATGTTCCATGTCTTTAGGGTGCTGCCTTGTGACAGTTAAGAAAAGCTGCTCATAATAAGCCCGTTGAGCACGCCTAAGTTCCGAATTTAATAGGTTTCGAAAAATTTTTAATTCTTTTAAATGCAATGTAGAACGTGACTGTAAAAATGAATTATACATGGAATGTTTACGTCTTATCACTTTCAAGTGTTCTTTCGTTATCCACGGCTTTGTTGCTTTTTTTTCGGCGGTCTTAATTGTTTCATAGAAAAATGCTTTTCATATACTTTTTAAAATATTTTAATAAATTCATTGTAAGCCTCATTGACGTCTGTTTTTTTCTAATACAGAAGACCAGTCTTGCTCCATTATTTCACTCTTAAAGGCTACCAGCCCGCTCTCCGAAATACACTGAACAGTGAAAATTTTTATATGATAATTTCTAATGCCTTTTTCGTTTTTGTACAGTGCATAAACTGGACAGTGATCGCTCAGGTCCGAAACAGTAGTACCAGCGGTGTAAATATTAGTTTCGATGTTTGTTACCAGAAGCTCGAGGCATGACAATGTGGAACATGCAATGCGAGTTGGTGTGGTAATTAAATTTTTGAAACCAGACGCCGACAATAATATATCAAATTCCCTAGAGGCGTTGCTGTCTTCCAAAATATTGATATTGAAATCGCCACCGCATGTCAGGTGAAAGCTATTCTTGCAGATAAAATCCAAGAAACATTCGTAAAATTCAATGAAACGCCTGCAGTTTCCACCTGGTGGGCGATAGACGACAGCAAATACTTCGCTATTATTTAGTATTGTTAGAAATTCATAGTCTTCTGTTGACACGCAGTACTCATGTACCAAAACACATTTCTTCTGTTTAGTCACAAAAAGCGCAACACCTCCTCCACGTTTTTCTGGCCAATTGAGAAAGAAACTATCGTATCCATGTAGCTGCAACTTGCTACTACCAGCTGTATACCAGGTTTCAGATAACATAATAAATGAGAATTGGTCTAAATAAAGCGAGATATCAGCCACTTTATTCACTGCAGAGCGTGTGTTAATGTGTAAAACTGATTGGCAAGACGGATAACTAGATTTAATAGCGGAAGGTGACACTAACTTTAGGTATACGCAACCGTTATCCATTGTGAGATTATGCTGAAAGGCTCAGCTCACGCCGTCACGTGCGCCTGCGCGGTTACGATTGTCGGCCTCGAAAATACCTTATTAATGTCATGCTTGTCGGGAACCGAGGGGTCGCAGCGGAGCGTAGGAAGGTGGTCGACCCAATGCTCTCGATCCAGGCGCGCAGTGAGGGCAGCCTTGAGTTGGCGATGGAGCCGCTCAAACATACCGTTGGCACAGGGATGATATGCAGTAGTACGGCAGTGCTTAGTGCCAAGCAGGCGGTTGAGCGAAGTGAAGAGTGTGCAGTCAGATTGCCGGCCACGATCAGTTGTCACAATGCTCGGGCAGCCGAAGCGGGAAACCCATGCTGAAACGAAGGCTTTGGCGACCGTTTCCGCAGTGATGTCCAGAATGGGCACGGCTTCGGGCCAACGGGTGAAGCGGTCGATCATTGTGAGAATGTAGCGACAGCCGTGGGAGTGAGGAAGAGGTCCAACCAAATCAAGATGGACGTGGTCAAAACGGCAGCCAGGTGGCAAGAACGACTGCGTGGGATCTTCGTGTGGCGGGTCACTTTGTCCGTCTGGCATGCGAGGCACGAGCGGGCCCACTGGCGAACATCGGTGTTGATGCTTGGCCAGACATACCGCTGTGTAACGAGGCGCTGCGTGGCACGGATGCTGGGATGGCAGATGTCATGAAGTGATTGGAACACCGCACGACGGAAGGCAGCCGGAATGAAGGGGCGAGGTGCGGCCGCTGACATCTTGCACCAGAGGGAGCCAGGCACAAACACAGGTGAGGAACGAGTTGTAGACGGAGGGAACGGGGATGGTCACGCAGCGCTTGCAGCTCGGGGTCTTCCATCTGCACACGAGCTAGACCTTCCCAATCCACAGTCGATGTAGAAGTGCCGAGGGAGGTGATGCGTGAAAGTGCGTCAGCTGCCTCGTTGTCGGTGCCTTTGATATGCCGGATATCCGTTGTTAACTCCGATATATAGGCCAGTTGACGAACTTCACGTGCGACGTACTTGGAAGAGCTTGTACGGAAGACATACACCAGAGGCTTATGATCCGTTAGAATATAAAATGGCTGGCCCTCCAAGAAATGCCGAAAGTGCTGGATTGTGGAGTAGATGTCGAGCAGCTCACGGCCAAAAACGCTGTAGCGAGTCTCGGCAGGTTGGAGCTTCCGAGAGAAGAAACCCAGTGGGCGCCGCTCGGAGTTGATTTTCTGCTGGAGAACAGCGCCGATGGCCACACTGGAAACATCCACCATGATGCGGGTTGGCACGTTAGTTCTCGGGTGGATGAGAAGTACTACATCGGCGACGGCTTGTTTAGCAGCCCTGAAAGCAGCTTCAGCTTCGGGAGACCAGGAAATTGCGGATGAGGAGCCCTTGGTCGTGCGAAGATCAGTCAGTGGGTGTAGAAGCTCAGCGCAGTGGGAAATAAAACGTCGGGAGAAATTCACTAGGCCGAGGAACTCACGCAGCTGGCGTAGGGTAGTGGGTGCTGGGAAGTCTTTCACAGCCTGGACGTGAGAGGGCAACGGACGAATTCCCAGCGCCGAGATGTGGTGGCCCAAGAACTCGAGCACGGAAGACCCAAATACGCATTTCTGGGGGTTGACAACCAGGCCAAATTGTTGAAGGCGTTGAAAAGAGTTCCCGGAGGTGACGCTCGTGATCTTGTGGATTGGGACTCGCGACGAGGATGTCGTCGATGTAGGCAAATACAGCCGGGAGGCCGCGCGTTACCTCGGCGATGAATCGCTGGAACGTTTGAGCTGCGTTGCGTAACCCAAAGGGCATGCGCACATACTCAAACAGGTCGAAAGGTGTAGTAATGGCTGTCTTCGGGATATCGGCAGGCTCAACGGGGATTTGGTGATATGCCTTGACAAGGTCGACTTTACTAAAGATTTTGCATCCTTCCAAATGGCCTGTGAAATCTTGGATGTGTGGAAGGGGATAGCTATCGTGGACCGTGTGAGCGTTGAGCGCCCGGTAGTCCCCGCACGGACGCCTGTCACCCGGTCCTTTCTTGGGCACCAGATGGAGTGGGGAGGCCCAACTGCTGGGGGAAGGGCGAATAATACCTAGCTGGAGCATGTGCAAGAATTCCCGTTTAGCAATGGCCAGACGCTCACCGAAGAGGCGGCGCGGACGAGCTGCGACGGGTTGACCACGCGTGACAATGTGGTGGGTGACGCTGTGATTGGGTGGCTGATTTAAATTGCAAGGTCTCGTCACTTCAGGGAAATCTTCGAGAATTCGAGCGTACGGGCATGATGGGATCAGCGTGCGGATGCCAGTGGGAGCGACAGCCGACAGAACGCCAGGGAAGGAGAGGCGCGTCTTGCTGTCAATCAGACGATGGCGGCGCATGCTGACGTCGAGGTCGAAACGGGTCAGGAAGTCGGAGCCGAGGATAGGCTGATGGACGTCGGCCACGATGAAGACCCACCGGAACGTGCGCCGCAGGCCAAGGTCGAGTATGAGGGACCGCAGACCATACGTGACGATGGAGGTAGAGTTTGCCGCGCGGAGCGTAGGTCCAGGTGACTTAGAAACGCGGTCACGCTTGGAGGACGGCAGTACACTGACCTCGGCACCTTTGTCTACAAGCAACCGAAGGCCGGAAATGCGATCCATGACTATGAAAAGGCGGCCGAGTTGTAAGGCGAGATCACATGCCGCCGTCAGTGATCTCGCGGTGCGTTTCCCGACCATTCGCATGGGGACTTGCACTGACGGGCGCGGTGCTGGAAAGTGCGATGGTACCAGCAGATAGGCGAGCGTCGAGGACTGCGTGAGCGGCGACTGGTCGGGGAAGAGGGACGGCGGCTGGGACATGAGGTGGAGCCGCGCTGGTCATGGGAGGACATCCAAAGGGCGTCGATGGAAACGGCGAGCTGGTCGATTCGGGACTATAAGCGGGCCATGATTGAGGACGGTGACGTTGAAGAGAGGGCGGCGACTGAAGGAGAAGTCGCGTCGTGGACTCGATCAGCGAGCTGGGCGAGGCGGTCGAGGGTCAAGTCCTCTGTAGCGGCCAAGACAAGGTGGGTGGACTGTGGTAAGCGCTGTAAGAAGAGCTCCCTCAACAGCGCACCGTTCGGGTCGACCTTGCTTGTGCCCAGGAGCTGTCACATGCTGTTGAGCAAATGGGAAGGGCGGCGATCTCCAAGGTCCTCGGATGTGAGCAGGTGCTGGAGGCGCGCGCTCTCGGACGCAGTGGTGCGTTCTAAAATACTCTGCTTTAGTCGCTAGTATGGGGCATCACTCAAAGGTGCAGCGATGACGTCTGCCACTTCTTGAGCCACCTCAGGAGACAGGTTGCAAAGTAAGTGGCGAAACCGCGAAATCTCCGAGGTGATGTGGTGCAGATCGAAGATGGTTTCGACCTGGGCGAACCAAACCTGCGTGTTCTTGCGCCAGAACGTGGGCAGGCGGCGCTGTGGAGCTGCGGCGTCCCGTGGGCGCGAGGTGGCGTCAGGCGGAAGGTTACCTGAGGGCGGGAGGTTGCTGGGGTCGGTCATCTCTTAGGCCGGAGTCACCACTGTCGGGAACCGGGGGGTCGCAGCGGAGCGCCAGATAAAAGAGGACCAGCTCAGCGGGCTTTCAGAACGGACTAGCGCTTGCCGTGCTTGCGCCGCTGGCACGCGCCGCCCAACTTTATTTTTCTCGTCAGTCGCAGCCAGCCCCAAGGCGCCGGCCGAGAGCGCCGACCTTAGCGTCCCCGCTTAGCAGCGTCGGTGGGCGCTACATGTTCATGCTTGCGTTGTAGTGCACGTTAAAGAACCCCATGTGGTCAAAATTAATCCGGAACCCTCCACTACGGCGACCCTCATAATCAGAACTGGTTTTGGCACGTAAAACCCCAGAAAGAAGAAGTAGTACATGTTCATTCAGAACGTGCACGGCGGGCGTATCGTCAGTTTGCTTCGCATAAATTGTCCCGTTAAACGACCAGACAGATTTCCATTTGTATTCATATTTCTTCTTGACGGCAACAGCTATAAGTTTCTTTAAGGCTGGGCAAAGATGCTCGTTCAGATAGATAGCGTTTCGTGTGGTCAGTCCGACGTCTTTATTTGTGAGACGAGCTATCTTTGCCTTCTTTAGAATGCTGTCTCGCTTTGCGCGTGACTTAAACTGGACGATGATGTTACTTTTGCCGGCATCTCGAGTCGGCACTCAATGACAGGCCTCGATATCGCCTTCAGTTATCGGCTCACTTATGGCACCGCCAATCTTGGACACAATACTGAGAACGGATTCATCGTCTTGTTTTAGTACTCCTTGTATTTCTAGGTTTGCCTTCCTCGAGTACTGTTCTGCGAGAACAAGCCGTGTGTCAAGATCCCGGCTTCTGCTTTCAAGACACTTGCATTCGGTACGAAGCACTGCGTTCTCACTGTCAAGATTCCTGCTCCTTGCAACCACATCGCCCAGTTTCTTCTTCTACTTCTCGATTGAACTGAAAGCAAACTCAAGACTTTGTGCCATATTTCTCTGCTCGTTTTTTTAGGTCTCGGATTTCATTTCGCAAATCCCTTTCAAGGGAATCGCGGAAAGTTTTCATTTCTTGTTTCATCTCTTCTTTCAGCTTGAGTAGCTCTACCTTCACTTCATCCTTGAGATTAGGGAAATAAATGGGCAATATAATGCAAAGACTAACCTGTGATAAGAATGCCGAAAAGTTAAGCCCGTACACACAGCTGTCTCCGCTACAGCCAAGTGAAAGCTGCGATGGCCATGGCGCTCCTTTTGTAGCGTGCAGAACGTGACATTGAGCGTTGTCACAGGGTGCAGGCGCAGCCGACAATGATGCCTCCTGGTACCAGACGTTGGATTTCTTCCGAAAAGCAGTGGACCGCTTGGGCGCTTGGTGCGGCTGCTTGAAATGCCCTGTGATAAGAATGCCAAAAAGTTAAGCCCGTGCACACTGCTGTCGCTGCTACTGCCAAGTTAATGTGTATGGCATGGAGCCGTGCGGAGTCGTTTGAGAAATAAGTATGCACCATTGACGTGTGCCTATTATTGAGGAACAGAAACAGTATTACCGCAGTTGTACAATGAAAAAAATATATTGAAAAAAAAATAGAGACACCGCAATTTAGTCAACAAAACCAAGCGGCTGCTTAACACGACTTCCGCATCATATAAAGGGACTTCGTTGCGCTTGTCTGCGGGACGCACCCAGAACGAATGCGGATTGGGTTATCTCAAACATCGACGGCATCGTGACATGTCCGCTTTCATAGAGGCGCCCGCCTTTCCTGCAGCTATCACAGCTGAAGTAGCAATCTGGCACCCGAACAAAGGGAAAATCGCAGCCGCGAACTTCATTCATCCTAGCTTCAAAGTGTTGTCTGCTATTGGATCCCGAACGTACTTCCGAAAGCACCCGCTAGGTGGCCATCAGTGGCGCCTCTATTTAAAGTCACTGGAACCTGGAAAGTACTGCAAACTCCGGAGCACGCGCAGGCAACACTGCGCTGTTGTTGCCAGATTTGGTCCAACGTGTCTCTCGGGCGGCAGCCGCTCAGCTATGTAGCAAGGTCGATCCACATAGGTCGCGAAGCTTCGGGCGAAAAGCGGTTCAGAACTAATTGTCACCGATATCAGCAATGGTGGTTATGGGAGCAGCGATTGAAGCGCGACTATGTTTGGAGGGAATAAACACTAGGAAAGAGAAAAGCGTTTTTAAATTAAAGCGAGACGCAGTTAGATTCATTCAACGAAAATAAAATTCCTAATTCATTTTATATACGCATGGCAAGAAAAGATACAACTGTATTTTACTTGATCATTATCAATAAATACCTTTTTTCAGGACCCACCGTGAGAGCGCCCATCGATAGCGGCGGGCGTTGACGCCGCTATCACTTGCAATGCCATGCAACTCTTGGAGTGCATGGAAAGGCGCGCTCGTAAAGTTCACCTGTTAGAATACGCCCCCCTCACATGTTGCGTTGTTTTGCATGTCGACGTTTGTCTGAATTAGGTGACGCGGGTAGTTTTATTGTTTCTTAACCTGTGCAGTCAAAAGTAGTGAGTTGCGACCGTTAGATACTTGTTTACTTTAGTTGTTTTCGTGCAACAACACTGGCCGACGGGCTTGGCGTCCGACGAAAGGACGAGCACTCTACGCAATCGCCCAAAGCGTTCGTCGGCCTCCAAAGAAAGTATGTTCTGTGCAGCGATGCGATTTCGACACCCGTACGGCTGATCTTTTCCGGCATCGCTTTTCGCGCTGAAAAATCGGAATGCCCATGAAGTCGAATGGCGGGGCATTTGAATATACAGCTCTAATGGCAGGCCTCCGAAAACAAATTTCGCGCCTATGAGAACAAAATGACGTCACTTCTGTTTTTGACAAATATGACGTCAAATTATTTTTTCTTCCGCCGGAAGTGTTCCCTCCTCACACAGATGGCGCTAAGCCCCATGAACCGCCGATAAGCCGCCATGTTTTGAACGTATGGGCTTCTATGGAAGCTTCGCTACCAGATGTACTTACCTTGTATGTAGCTTCGCTTTCGGCGGTTTATATTATCGCAAATCGACAGCTTTCATCGTCCTTTACATAAAAGATGAGATGGTGCATCTTCTATGCGTGCGAAGGAGTACAGATAAGTACGATCGGAAGATTTTTACAAGCGCCAAATTGCATGCAGCGAGACCAGCGAACTGGCGCTCGAGCGGCCGTTCTTTCGTTTGTTCACCTTCCCGATAAGTTTTGTGCTCGTTGGGAAGCTATTCAAGGAGTATACTAAACTGCTTGAGAGCCTGCATAGTTAGGCAACATTACTCGTGCTTTAAGCATTTTATACGTCGCAGGCCTACGTGAATCTCGGGTTTGTTTACATTGACTGGTACACCCTCGTAGCTAACTCGTAGCTATTCGACGCGTTGCGGGAAACGCGAGCAGCTCTTCCTCAGGTTTTCTAGGCTTGCTAGAGTGAAGAACAGCACGATGGTTGTCTCTGTGGGCCCTGTGAAATTCATAAACAAAACCGTGTTTCGCTTAGCTAGATAGGATATAAATTATATTTATTCGGAAAGTGAAGCATTCAACTGTGCGCCACCCGTTCTAAATGCAAAACGAACCCGATGCTCGTGTGTCACACAGGATTTTTTAGGCTGACTAGGTATCAAGCGCTGCCACGCATCGTTTATAAGCAAGGATTTAATCGCTTTCGAACGTGGCTACTGATTCACTCGCGCTCGAAACGATTGATACAAATCGGCTTCGATGAAGATAAACCGTCCCTGAGTGCAGCACAAGGAAAGACATGCTAAAACAGATTTATCCACGTCACGTTCCCGTTGTTTGAAGCAGTAATAAACACACAAGAAAATGTATATTTTTATATTCGATATTAACAGGTCGACAGATCTTTATTGGAGTGGTTTTCTCACGACACAGTCACTCGCATTCCGACACTCTTCGATTCACATTTTACAAGGTTCTGCGTATTTCTGAGCATTTCGATCCTCGCTTTGTTTGCGCAAGGCGAATCGTAGCCTTCAAAGCGAACGCGTGAAGTAGCTTCGATCTCGATCACATTATATGGCGTTTAGGCAGTTCGATGATACCGCAAAGGTTCTCAACTTTGCAATATCATCAAATCCACGTTGTGGGAGTGAATTTGTCGCGCTTTATTCGGTGCAGCCAGATGTCACGGCGCTTGCTGTCACTCTTTCCGCTTAATTGGTATCGCGAAAAGAGTTTTGCAGGACTCCCTGTGGTTGCTGCACGCGAAAGCGCAGCACCCGGGCATTTCCTTTCGTTTCGTTCTAAATCTAGAAAAGTTCCATATGCCCTAAATTAAACAAAATGCAAAATCCGACTCGTCGATGGCTCAAACGAGCGGCGTGTGCGAGCGATGCCTTTGTGTGCTTGTCCGCTCCGGTGCGGCGTGGACCATCTTGGGCGGAAAGTGATCACCTGACTGCAACTGACCAATCGGCGGCGCGGCGGTGAAGAGAAAAGGGTTGCGGTACTTTTCAGGTTCTAGTGACTTTACCTCTATTCACCGTTTTCGCGGAGCAGTTTGTTCTACAGAAACGAGATGGCGCTTTCGGCGGCGCGCCGTACGTCCCCTTAGCGACCGCGCACGAATACGAAACCATTGTCGCTTCTATACCTTCATTCTGTGCGATCAGCTGTCGGAAATGCAACTGAGTTTTCGCTAACACACTGTGCTGAATCATGCTGAATTGAATCATGTGTATTGAAGACGTATGCAGTAGTTGGCTGCAAAAGTATTAACTGGCATATTACGGAATGTAATGAATATGTGTGGCCAAGTTCGCGGACCGCTGCTGCTACGGTCCTTACGTGTTTCCGGCACTTCGAGATGTATGACTTTCCTCGAGGATACAGAACTTTGCTCATCCGCCAACGTTATATCGCTAATCATCAAAGAAAGGGCTTCAGCTCCGGTACGTCGGCAAGAGTGAGTATGGTTCGTCAAACAATGATAAAGAGAGTAGCGCCGCTTCCTGTTATATATATATATATATATATATATATATATATATATATATATATATATATATATATATATATATACAGTATAGTAGACTTCGCTCACAGTATCTACACACAGCTACCCCAACTGGCACGGAACACTTACGCCCACTATTTCGCCAACGGGTCAAGAATAAGCGAATGGGCACAGACTTGAATATGTACGCACAATAAATGAGTGTACTACACCGATAGCGCACGAATGGTCGAAGCTAAATGTGTCGTGACGGTCCACAAGAGTAAGCGAGGTACTAGCGATAATACGTCTTTGCTACAAAGTATTACAATGTACAGAAGAGCGACCTTTCAAGCCTTGTGCGCAGCAAGAACAAATCTAACATAACTGAGCACACCCGCGAGCGATTAGGCAGAAAATAATCAGATAGTTACCGCACCGAGGAACTTTACTGAGTCAGCAACATGACAAGCCGCTGCTTCAAAATATTTGCCAAATAAAGAACGAACAGCAAAACACACTTATCCTGAGCGGAAAGTTTGGATAGCTTAGAATACATATTTAGCCCCGCTTTTAGAGCAAGCACCAAATACGCTGCTCGCGCCGTTTGGACATAGCTTAATCAGCTCCGAAAGCGCCTTTGCATGTTCTCTGGAGCTGTGGCCAAATCTACTTGGCATCCACTCAGTCACCAGCCACGATATCTCCAGTAACAGAGCTTTGCTAAGCCGTACCGGCGTCATACGCATCCACTGTAAACACGGAGGCAACGAAGGCAGTTGAGGCAAGCAATGAACGCGACACCACGTGACAGGGGCGTAGCCAGGAGGGGGGGGGGGTGCAACCCCCCCCCCCCCCCCACTTACCCACCCTTTTTTTTCTGGTCGCTTCGCGCTGACATAATTCAGGAAACCGGTGCTACTATCACAATTTCATTCCTGGGCGCTTCCATTTGGGTTGGTAATTTACAGCGAATCATGTCTGCATATGGAAAAAAACTGTCACTGTGTTTATCAAGGCTTTGACACTCTGTGAGGTTTTGGGCGAGAATTTGGCGGCCGCATTCTGCAGCAACAAATGCGGCAGCCGCATTTTAGATGAAGGCGAAAATGCTCGAGGCCCGTTTAGATTTAGGTGCACGTTAAAGACCCCAGGTGATCTAAATTTCCGGTATACATTTCCGCCGCTACCCTTCAGGTGCCGGTTAGGCCGCGCTCGCGCAGGATCTTAGGCTACGTTCACACTCGGTCTCGAAGCTGGAGGAAGCGGCAAAATCTTGCAAAAATCCGCGGCAAAACAGGCAGAAAAACAGGCGGCGAGCCAAATCGGTCTCGAACCGATTTTTTCGCCATGGTGAAGCGGAAACGCGGCGGAAAGTTGTTCTGCTCTACCAGAAGCTACACTAGCATGTAAACCTCCGGTCGTAAAATTGAACATGGCACCAAAAGTGTAGGCTGCCATGCTGATCGACGCGATCAAGAACCACCCCTTGCGCTACGACAAGGGTGGTACTAAAACGTACTGTCAGTAATACTCGCGATAGTATTCAACGTCGCGCGACCGGAGGTGCGGTAATGAAGCCTTGGCGTGACCCAACTTCTAACATTTTAGCAAAGCCAGGCAAACCCACCACCGCCGTTTCCGAGGTGTCCGCGTCTTCCGTTTATTCATTGTCCATTTCTAGAAAACAAGTAGGTAGAAGTATAAAAGCCATTTCTTCTTCCACTTCCATGGAAGACAATAGTTAGGCAGATTCCTCGTTGGCGCTCCATAATTCTCCTCGCACGTGCACGGTATGTTGCAGAAGTCGCGGGGTGCTTTTCTCGTCGCGACGATAGATTGGGAGCGTAGGTCTCACGTAGGACGCGCAGGCTTCGGCGAGCCCCAACACAAGGGCCAGCCCGGGTTTTAGCTTTCGGGTTCCCGTTGCCGCTTTGGTGTCCTGGAGGCGCCGACAATAATACGAAATGATAAAATGTTATTACAACTTGTAAATAAAATCCATTAAAGAAATATAATCACGCCTAGGCACCAACCTGTGACTCAGCGCTACCGCGCCCGTGTGAGGAGAATTACGGAACGCCAACGGGGAAATTACCGAAGGCCGCAGATGACACGCGAAGTTGCGCAAGATGATCACTTTTGATGACGGGTGGGTCAAAGAATGAACATACCGCTCGAAATGCGATAATGAGCGCCACCACGCCGACAAACGTACGCAGACTAGATGGATGTGGACGAAAGCGGCAGCGGCGGCCGCGGCGGTAGCAGAACAAATGTGAACAACTTGGACATGCGTGGAAAAAATTTTCCGGCCGCTTTGGCCTTTCCGCCCGCTTGCCTCTTCCCAAGTGTGAACGTAGCCTTAGTCTGCGCTCGAAACGTCTCTTGTATGCGATTTCGCCCCTACGGAAGGCTGGTAGTTACTGTTGTGTTGTTGAATCCCAAACCAGCAATTACGGAAGGCTGGTAGTTGCTGTTGTGTTGTGGAATCCCAAACCAGCAATGGACACACGAAGGGGTTGATGCCAGCAGTGAAATTCCACTGACTCGCAACTGAATGCACGAAACAGACAGCCGATCGACAAGCATGGATTACTGCTGTGCGCAGTACAGCGTAAGTAAACTCTTGTTGCAGGCGCCGACAGTTCTCGTCGGAGTTCACGCGTCCTGAGAAATTGATTATGTGCACTATGCACTGAAGAAGACCGGAGTTCATTCCTACATCACTAGTACACCAATCAGTCGAGATTCTGTGAGGTACAAGGCCGCTTCCTGTTTGCACCGGCGTAAGTGAAGCATAAATGAGTTGCACGCACTACTTAAAATGCGTACACATGCCATACCTATGCTGTGCGGTGAAATATTCTGTACAATTTTGAATCTGTTGATGTAAAGGCAAATGACGGCTGCACGCTCGCACACAGTGGAAGACACAGCGACCCATGCACTTGCCGCCGGAAATGCAACCTCCTCGTATTAGGGGTCAGGCCGACAAAAGCTTCGAAAAAAAAAAAAGCATTACGCGTTCTTGCGCGTATTTAAGTTTTGTAGCGCAAAGACGCAGCGAACAAGCTATTGCATGGGAGTAGGTATATAGCCTGGTCACACGTGCATTTTCACGTTCATAGCCGTCCTTGACTTGTGAAACGCATTTCGCCCCGACGAGGACGACGCCATCTACGCTAACGGAGATTAACAATTAATGATGTCTTTTCCGATCGGGCGGGTCGTCTCAATGATGCGTTTTCGAAGACTGGTCCATTCATTGGCGCGATGAGAGACCATTGCTCCAAATGCCCACTGTACCTGTCGTACTTACTACTTACTGTATTTTACTGAGCTTACTTTACGTCTTACTTAATTCATTCACAAGCACACGCGAGGGGGGGTATCATGTCTTTGATAGACATGTATAGAGTCTGCTTAAACTACCGATATTTATTATCGAACACGTCACACAGAGGAAAGCAGACGCTTGCCCTCCTCCCCCCCTGGCTCTGACCGGTGAACCCCCCCCCCCCCGAAAAAAATTTCTGGCTACGCCCCTGCCACGTGATCAAACATGGCAGCGCCCACGGGATCTTCGCGAAAAGGGTCAATAGACGAGGCAACCTAAAGTTTGCCCACGCGGCAGCTGCGCCGAATGCTCCCCTAGAGGAGCGATGGAAGTGTCGAAGGTCGTCGCTGTGCCAGCGCGCGTCCGTGTTCTCTATACGGCGCGAGCGCTTGTGCGCGTTGTTTTCGCGATGGGGAGCGCGACCTCAACTAAGAAAGGTGGCACGCAATACTGCTGTGTTGTTGATTACAACAACAGCCTCGAAAACACGAAAGGTCGAAAGCCACCCGTAAAGTTCTACAGATGTCCGGGGAGGTGGTACGAGAAGGACAGGCGACAATCATGGATAACTGCAGTGCGCTGAGTTAAGTAAGTCACATACTTTCGCATTCGCGTACAATATCACGGCTGCTCGATAAAAATTCAATAGTAATATGCCTGTTTTTAGCGCACGGCCGTTTGTTTTAGTCGTGTCGCGTAGTTGAATCGTACAGTGACATCCGCCGTGTTAGCTAAGTGGTAAATGCACACGTGTTGCGCCGCTAAGATCGACGACAGGGACGAAATGCAAGAACACCCTTGTTACCGTGTACTTTTATTTTTGTGACGTTAAAGGTGGTCAAAATACTTCTTGAGACCCACCAGTACAGCGTGCCTCATAATGATTTCGTGGTTTTGGCACACAAAACCCCCGAATTTAATTGATTGCACTGTGCGTTCACTCGCTATCGGCAAGGACGAGCTCAAGAGAATCAATTCCCTTTTCCAAACGCTGCAACTTAAATTACAAGTTGTGCAGGTAACGAAAGGGGCCGCGCTGTACTTGTCTTTTGTGTGGTAGCAATCCGTGTTTAATGCAAGCCGTGGTCGTCACGTGCGTCCGTAAACAGCAGATCGGAAAGCAGCCGCTCGAGACGTGCGCGTTATGTTTTTTGCTTGGCCATGCTTTCTAGGTTCACAATATCCAAGCATGCTTTAAAGTAATTGCCACCTTGTACATTCTTCCTGCTTCACTCTTCCTGCCGAGAATCTTCGTTTGGTGTAGTAGCCAGCCATCGGTGCGAGCTTACTTCGGCTGCGGCGGCGGCGGCATTCGTCCGACGAGGAACTAGATTTGATGAGGCATGTATCGCTAATGCTTGCGCTCGTGCTGCTGGTCCCAAGGTAATCCCTGGTTACCGTGGTCTGGGTTCATTTCGCGGAGCAGTCTGTACGAGCCATTTCTCCTGAGCAGTGAAAATATACCTTGCTCACTAATGCAGTGAGTTGCAATGACTCTAACATCAGCATTGAATAAGTCATGATATACATTAAATATTTATACAACATGATATAAGGCATTATGTGCACATGTAGTACTTACATTGTTAATTTTGAGCAGATGTGTGTTTTGGCTGGTGCGCTCTGCGCTTTTGTGTAATCTGGGAAGGAACCTGCCTTAGCGTTATATTAGTGCAGTTCTGTTAGTGACATGCAGTGATGTTATGTGACAAGAGGTAGGCAGCACAAGTTATAGGCACTGGCATTTCCTAATCGCCGTATATTAAAGGCGTGTACAGTTTTGCCAAAAACATCTTAATTTGTGATTTGCCTGAACCTAAGGCTGAGATTGTATAATGAGCTGTAAGCTAGGCCACGTTGCTGAAGATGGGAAGAGGGTCTTTCTCGTTAGTACTGTGCCATGATTATTGGTGCCTAATGAATGTATTCTTTCTGTGCTCACAGTGCTGATACCACGTGTACTCCCTGGGAGCCAAATGAGAACGGCAATCGCCACCGTCTCTGCACATCTCTACAAGCATGCATGACCGCTTTGTGACTGCATCATAGAGAAATAAAATTGACTAAATTACTGAGCTCGGTTATACGTCGAACTCGACGTCGTATACGATCTTGTAGGACACCTGCGACACGCACTTGGCTTTCTCTGTCATATCACCGCCCACAATTTTTCCACGCCATACACGTGTGAAAGCAGACGCCCCCCTTTCTTGAGGTTGCCGCCACGAAAAAAGCTGTAGATGTTGGCAACCTTCTTGAAACCGCATTGCAATCTTTGCATTGCTGTCCCGCAAGCACGCGATCTGCAGCCGACGAAAACGGGAGTGCCGTGAGCACGAGCAGCAAAGGAAAGCGCGGGTGAAACAATATTAACAAAGCGGAGACTGCGCCACGGCGCGACCGCGCTGCTTGACATTTCCACATTGGGGGCGCTGTCAGGAGGCGCTGTAGCGCCGTCTGGCCGTGGTTTTCTCGTCTATAGGCGGTGTACTACCCGTATAGTTGCTAATTCCCCTGATAACAGTCCGAGGCGGAAAGCCCGCAACAAAGCCATCCTCCTCTACATGATTAACGCGCCGAAAAGCCGGCGTTTTTAGTCGGCCTTCTGATGAATCACTGCCTCTGGCGCCTCGAGGTATGCTGTCGTTCGTTGTTCGCCTTTGTGCATCACACCTCAGCTGGATCACATGGCACGCATGTCTGCAGAATGAAGTACTCAGGTATCCGATATATTATAAGCATAACGCCGACAAAATTATGAGCATGCCTATAAGAGCACGCGTAGTCATTAGAACTGTTCGAACTGTGTGTACGTGTCTTTCTCTCTCTATCTCTAGCGATCGCCTGGAGCGATCGTCTGGAGCTCTGCGGCATAGATTTCGCGATTCCCTGAGTAAAAAGTTGATTAACTATAATAATATTGGCTAATTTATGTTTTCGTGAAACTAACGCCGAGTTTGTGCCCGGATGGCCAGATAATGCAATGCAGTTTCCGTAACAAGCTCTTCACAAATTTTTTGTTAAGTAACTTTAAGATCCTCTAGAAAGTAACATTAGATTACTGTGCATCGCTTTTGTAGTGTTGCGATAGTGAAGAAGCGCATTTAATACTTTGACATGTACTCTAGCATGTACAGCTAGAGACAAACCACCTCGGTTATTTATTGTTTATTATTATTTTTGTAATACTTTGCAATGGTTTCCAGGAGTCGAACACGAGTGCCGAACTGCATTTCCCGCCGGTTGCGCGAGCCCGCGCTCCGACACAAGTATTTGCGCTCCCTGTTCTGCGCGTGGGCGTCCTCCTTCTGTGGACGTTCATCCGGTCTCGGGTGGCAGGTTCTTCACTCCTGCTCGACCACTGGAAAACCCCGGCCCAGCCTTCACCTATCAGGGCGTATATAACAGGACGTACCGGCGCTCACTGTTACTTATCCTCGTGCTCCGCCGCCGTACATCAGCACGAGCCGCTCTATTCCGGGTCTGTACGTCTCTCGACCCCGGTCGCTGGACAGCCCTGGTCCAACGAGAAACATGCAGGTACACGCTGTCGGCCGCGGCACAGTGAATGCCAGCGCTGCCGGCCGGCCCTTCCCATGGTCGAGCCGTTTACGACAGGGTGCGCTGACGTTTCCTTTTCTTTTTTCTTTTTTCTTCGATACTTTTCACGCGAGAGATAACGGCCGGAGAGCGCGCGTGAATTTTGAGAGGGAAGTGCAAGCTCCTGGCACGAGGCTCACGTCGCACGGAGGACGCGTTCTCTCATCTCGGCTTGTTTCGTGCCATGGATGGCGCTTGGGAGTGGACACGGGTTTGCTATTTACATGGCAGTAACTCTCCGCACTCGGCGACGACGCGAGGCGTAGAGAGTTTTAACCGTAATCCTTGTAAACCAGAGGACGTGTCTGCCACAAGCTGCTTTAAACAAATGGCTTCAAATATTCTTGCATGACATCTTGCAGACTCGGACATTTTGAGTGGACAAGCGCAGCTTGTAGAGCGTCCAGTCACGTGATCACTTCGGCCAAATATTTTGCTGAACGCGTCGTTCAGAACCCAAAGAATATAAGGAAAGCACCGCACATGATCTCCGCAGGCGACACCGAACGGAGGCTGTCGATACGCCGGTGGAGACGGAACACGGCCGAAACGGAGCACCGCTCCGGCCGGAGTATACTCTACCATTGCTTGCATATCTCCGAAAGCCTGCGGAGTTCGGAGATATGGAAGATATTGTGTTCGGAGATATTGTGTTCATTCACAAGGGCGCGGGGGAGAGCGGAGAGCGATTATTCAAACGCAGGTACCCTGCTTAAATCCGGTAAATGTTGCTTATAGACACTTTTGTGGCACTTTACTCAGTAAACCTTTTCCCGCTAGGCCTTTTTATTATTTAATTTTCAAGCGCAGATTTACAGGCCTCTCGAATGAGTGAGTAAACGATAAGAGGATTTGGCCTAATTGGGTGAAATGGGGTAAGGGAAGTGCACTTATATAAATGCGAAGAATCAGCCAGTGGCGAAGGCCGAGTGCAGCCGACGGTGGGCCGAGCCTGGCGGATCCAGTCGTCATAACTGATGAGGGTAGTGGCCTGGACCGAGTGGCGGGCGTTGTTGGTCTGGCAATTGGGGTCGGCGGGTGGCGGAAGGCTGGCTGTTGTCACACAGTGTACCTGCGCTCTCCTTCCATCAAACGTCCTCCAACAGCCCAGCTGGTGGTTATAGCCTCCGCTGTCTTTAGCATAGGCACCACCAGTTGTCGCGCAGTTTCTCGAAACCAACGGCCGTGAGCTTCCGCTATGATATCGCGCCACCAAAAATGACGTCACCGGTCAATCAAGAGCGCAGGCTTTGAAACACAGGGTTACACTGCATTGCATGGACTGAACAGTAATATTCATCCAATATGACGGAGTGGTCAGCGCTTCGCGCTTAATTGTTTAATATGTTAATTGGAGATCGCAGGGAGAGGCCTTCGTCCTGCAGTGGACATAAATATTGGCTGATGATGATGATGTCCAGACTTATTGTGCTGGAGCCTTTAAAACAAACGCTGCGTGAAGAGGCACCATATTTTGAAGAGGAACAGAACGCATGATGTGCATCGGTGACTATAAGCGCTGCATGCTTGAATTTTACCTTCACCACTAAAACGTATTTTCTCTGAGTAAGCGCACCTTTTCCTTGTTAACGCTAGTCGATATCGTGCCTGATTGTTTCTACGGACGCCTGTTGCGATGTCATGCGTTCTTCTTAATGCAGCCCCTTTCGGCAGCCTTCAAGGACCACCCGCCACGTTCCGGACACGGGTGCTGCGACATAAGCGCCTTCACTAACGGGACTTGCATCGGATTCCCTAAAGTAACGTCATTTTCGTTTCATCGCTTTTCACTCGGATAAGATCGCTTGTAGCGAAACCACAGTGATTAAACGATTGTGCAAGGAAAACAAAAAACAAAGATATGGTTATTTTCCTTGGTAACTACTGAGCTAAATTACTGAACCGATTGCTGCGTCCTTTCTTATGTCTTTTTCTACTCAGGGAACCAATTGAGCATCCAGTGATGTCCAATTGGAACCAATGGGACTCCCATTCAAAAACCGAACGTTGGCAACAGCGCAAACATAGGTGTTCCGCTGAGTATACATAGTTATGAAACGAGTGGGAAAACAGGCAAATGTGACGAATTGAAGCAAAAAGTCGCAGTTTCGCCCGAAAGGCGAAGCATCGATTGCGATAGCAAATTAGTGGAGAGCTATACGAAGTAAGGATAGTAGTTTTATCGGCCGTATAAACTTCTAAACATAGGCATACTGGCTCAATAAACAAGCATGGTGTCACGCACGTACAAGCTAACATGAACACATCTCACTCGATGATGCGGAAACTCGCTGTCAAAAATTGCTATGGGTCCCTTATGCTACAACTAAGACGACTTAAAGGCGAAATCCCGCCTGCCGCTAACTCAATGACACGACGACCACTTTTTTTTTTTTTTTTTGCTGAGCCAGCATCACTCAGAAATCACAATTTACAGTCATTTTTGCAAGTCAACATGTTTTTTTGCAAGGTCACCCTACCTATGATTCACCAAACTCGAACCGTGACTCAGCACTTTTTTTTTGCTGAGTCACTCTCACTTGGACCCTCAAATCTCACATATATATTTTGCAAGTCATTCCCCCACCCCATAACCCCTTTATTCACTCTTAATTCACACTTGATTCACCCTATCACTGCTTGGTTCACCTTCATTCACTCTTACTTCTCGCTCATTTACTCTTCATTATCTTAGCTCACTCTTCTCATCATTACCTTTCGTTTGCTTCGCATCACCCAACTTAACCCCTTTAATTCACCATCAATTCACTTTTAATTCACATCTCTGTATAGCCATTATCACTTCAGTTCACTTGCTTAATCATTCTTCCACCCTTAATCACGGTTTTGTGTGCATTATCGCCTCTTATTCTTGGAGGACCATTTCGGGTCGACGACGAGGTTTTTAAACGGCCTTGAAACGGAGACCTCACCATGAGACATATAAGGCTTTCGCCTTAAAACGCTGGAGTGCGGAAGCGCGGCGGCGAGCGAATTGACCTTCGTGCTGCGTCTCGCATCAACGCGAACTAAGCCGCGAAAACACAGCGCACGGCAGACTGTGTCCCTGACGCAGATGGCTTTCAAGATACAGCGGCCCGGGCGGGCCGCTGTATTTGATTGAGTAATTGATTAAAAAGGTAATAAATGTAATTATGTTAATTATTCAATTAAGCATTTTGATTTCTCGTATAAGAAGTGCCCGCCTCATTGAGGCACAGGGGATAGAATTGTGCTGTTTGCCACAGACAATTTAACAAAATTTGGTACAACTAAAAGAGAAAAAAACAACAAAACACCCTATGCACTATTGGCTCAGACAACGTGCGCCGGATCCGATGCCTGCCTATTAGAACACGTCCAGCACGCATTCCGTGTTCATGTGATAGGCTGCCGCGTCCATGCAGACCGGTATCGCGCAATATTCTGCTACTCGCTTTACAACCCCCTTTTCAGCTCTCCGGGTTCCGCCACCGCCCTGCTCGACACCGTGACATACGTCACGCTACTCGTCCTGTGCATCTTCGCGTTGTCTTCGCTCACTGCCCGTGCCAGCTCACTCTCCCACGAAGACTATCAGTGCTCTGTTTATTGTCATCGCATTTAGAAAAATAAAAGAAAAAGAAAACATAACAAAAATAATGGACTACTGTGAACGTGCGGCACATCTAGCCCGTTCGTCGTTTCGAGTTCGCCATGCCAACGCGGGGCGCAGACTGCACGCGTCGAAGCACAGGCGTAATGCACGACGAATAAACCCACATGCAAACAGATTTGACAGCATGCGGAAGCGTCTTCATGTGCAGCCGACCAGTAGCTCTGGCAAGCGCATACTTAAGTCTTTCCACGTGGAGACGTCCGCGATCAAGAGAACGGGCCAATCGTAAAGTATACCACGAATCGACCAGAGAACATGTGCACCGTTCCGTGCCCACTTCGTGCTAAGCACGCGGACTTAGTGTCAGAATTTCATCCATGGCGTCATCCATGGCATCCATGGCGTCATCTCGCAACGCACCTTGTGCATGTGTGTGCGTGCGCTTTGTTCGAAGTACAAACTTCGACAAACAAAATGCGATAATCTGAGTCTTTGGTGTTCGTTTAATTTTGTGGTGCAGTACCTAGCTTCCTGAGGAGGCAGTGAACTGTATCCAAGCGCTCCGCCAGTGAGGGCAAGCTGTGCCGAATGCTGCGAACTGGCGGTATCGTGTTATATGCCTGCAAGAGTTCTCTGAAAGTAGTAACTGCGAAAAGGACCAAATACTTCGTAGCTTAAGCATGCAACTGCAGCTTAAGAGTGCATTCCGCATTTATATGGGGGCGCAACGCGAAAAACACCCGTGTACTTAGCTTTAGGTGCGCGTTAAAGAACCCCAGGTGCTCCAAATTATTCCGGAGTCCCCCACTACGGCGTGCCTCATAATGAGATCGTGGTATTGGCACGTTAAACCCCATAAATAATTAATTAAATCCTCCTCTGTGAGTACATATTTTTTCTTCATCTTCCAGGAATCCTTACTTTACGCACCTATGGGACAATACTAGTGGAATGCCAGTTCGTGGCATATTTTGGGGACGAATATCTCCAACTGGCCTTAGTCTCGGAATTTCTAAATGAACATGCCTTGATCACTGACTGGCTTCAATTCCGTTCATGCTTTTTTTCTGATATCCACTCCAGCGCTCATGATATGCCACCCAAAAAATTAGAAAGTTATAGTATAACGTACGCAACTATAGAGTGCGCTGTACTCTATAGTACAGCGTACGCTAAGCAGCGCACGTTTATTGCAGTTTTAGTTGGCCTGCGAGATCTTCCGATCTCAGAGGCCATATGCCGTCGTCGTGCCTATTTCCCAATTTCACCGATAGGTGGCGCTGACATCTCAAAGGGACCACTTCATCATCAACATCATTACAAAGGGGAGAGCTACATCATCATTACACCACTCGTGACCCAGTGGTGCAAGCGGGTTTAATTTCTGCGCCGCAAATTTGGATTTCTTGCTAAACCAGTATGCGAAGACCGGGAGTCCAAGTAGACAGTGGCCGTAAAGACACAGGTGGTTGATGAGGAGACCATGAGGTGGCGAAATCTACCTTGCGGATGTACCACACCCACAAGACCAACATTAAAATGTACGATAACAGCGGTGGCAGTGTGCTCCTCTTTGAGGCACGAGCAGGAGCACTGCTCACGCTTGTGTACCGTCGCCACTTCGACTCGTCCCTTGACGTCGGACATTTGGTCTGGAGGAGGACAATCTGGAACACCTAGTCCTCCGGTGTGCTGGTTTGTGCCCACGACACATAGAGGGCGCCACACTTCTGCTAGCACTGGGATTTGGGAGCGATAACGGAGTGCGGGAACAGGGTGCGGTGGTGTCTAACGCAGTAACGAAGGACAGACAGCGGTGGCGAATGACTTGGCGGCAGCACATTGTGACCAACTCTGAAGGGAACAGATTAATTCCATTGTCTCAACGTGACTGTCTGTGCACCAGGATGGGCTGTGTGTGCGAAAAGCCCCCTCCCCATTTTCGTTGTGCTTTTTTTCTTCTCCTCCCTTTTCTACTTTTTCCCCCTTTTTTATCGCCATGTATAATTATTTGCTCCGGCTAGGGCGCTTTAACGCAGCCCGCCCGTTACAAAGGGATCAGCCACAATTCATCGTCATCATCCTCTCGTTAGGCTTCGACTCGTTCGAAACGAGAAGCGATATCGACAACTCCACAAGTTTATCCATAATACTCTGTCGTCAAAGTGGCCTGAGACTACGCGAAAGCCGTTTACACAGCCATTTGCTACGAACGAAGTGAATTCTACAATATCAACGCCAAATTCCATTCGAAGCTGACAGCCGGGACCACGGCCATGTTTTACGTAAACTACGTAAACCACGCAAAGACGGTAACGTTTAGCTTATGGTACGTTCTGCTGGTCCCTTTCTAGTGCTCTCGAGGTGCAGTTTACATTCGGCTGGTCCAAATTGAGCACTCAAATCAAATTTTTATTTACATCACCAGGTTGCTTGGAGGCGCAGACAAAAAGCCTTTATACCGGCCTGCCTAGTGGTCTACGCCCCCCAATACAAATACAACTTGGTCTTCGATCTACATGAGATACATACCGGTACATATAAGTGACAATTGACAGGATTTCTGCAAGAGTGACACAAACAGAACACTGGAATAATAATAGCACTAATAAGCGTTAAATAATATAAGACCAAATAAACATCATAGAATACTTGATGCCACGATACGACTGGACATAACAATTAAGCTTGTCAATAATTGCACGATCGATTTGTTTAGCAGCCTGGGCAAATTGTAACGCGATGTTTCAGACGCATAGGTTGTTCTCATCTAAGGTTGCATCCATAAATGAGCAGTGCACGCGTGTTGTGAGTATGTTGCTTGTGTTTTAAGGTGGACAATTAACTGTATTAGGAATGTGTCCCGATTTGAATTGTAGCGTCTTAGCAATGTAGCGTTATATAATTCTAGAATTGGAGCGATGCGAAGCACCCTCAGAGCATCTTGAGTGTGGGCGCGCTGTGGAAGATTAACAATGTTTCTAACTGCTCGTTTTTTAAGAACACACAGATGATTTAGGTTAGGCAACGATGTCGTGCTGCATATCAGAGCACAGCAACTAGTGACAGAAAGAGTCAATTGTATAAAATATTTTTATGTACTGCGGCATGAAGTAGCGCAATTTTGAGAGTATACCATCGACCTTTGAAAGCTTACTAACCATCATATCTAAATTAGCATTCCAAGAAAAGTGTTCTTCGAAGATTACTTTTAGAGCGCAAGTTATAGGCGCCCATTCCTGCGTTGAGCGTCGGCGTCGTCAGCGTCAGTTGTCGTAACCAAGCGAACGAGCACAACGAAGGATCAAAGAGCGAACGTGGAGCGCAGCGGCGGATGAAAGACGGCGAGAGCAAAGAGAGCGCGAGGAGGAAAGCAGAGGAGGAGGGTTCAGCGGGAACACGAGGAGGAAAGCGGAGGAGGAGAGTATGATAAAAGAGTGAGGGTGCATGCGGCGAGCGCGCCCACCGATACCATATATGGAAACAAAGCGCTGGCGTGGGCTTTGGACCCACTGCGCATGCGCTACTTCGCCTGCGCCGCCGCCACTAGAGAAAGCGCTCTGCGCGGGCCACACGCGTTCCCGTGTTCACGCTTTCTTTCTGAACAATGAGCGACGCAACCGGTAGAAATGCTTCGTCTGCCGCTGCTGCTAAACGAGCTGCCCGAGCAGAGGCTCAGCGTCGCCGCCGAGATGATCCTGTCGTTCAGAATCAAATTCTTTGCCCCAGAATGCATCGCGAATTCAAAACACCTAAACAGCTGCACTCAAAATTCTCATTAGGGAGTATCGTAATCGTCGGTGATTTTTTTTTTTTCCGAGGGAGTTAACCGCGGTAATACGTCGGCGTTGGTGAGATTTAATCATTGGATGAAGATTAGGAATGTAATTTAGCTTGTTACGGGCTCGAAAAAAGTACAGTTATATACTTGGAACACATTTTCCTGGTTCATTCAGAGCGCCGTTCTCCAGCTCGGAGCGCTCGGAGGCGCTGTCACCTTCGAGCTTGGAGCGCAACCGACACCAACGAGATACAACAGAATCTCGATCACATGGCTACTCCGATTGCTCTGCAGATGCTGAACATTCGGCTGGTGCATGATTTCTGTGGCTCCAATCTTGAGAGGGCTCCGCATCGCTGCAAACCGAGTTGGGGCACGGTAGGAACCAGTCGAATGTACCATTAGTCCGTTCTGGAACACCGCTATATAACTCAAGTGGCTTGAGCTTATAAGTCCACTGAGTTATCTGAATAGAGCCCTACAGCTCTATTCAGATAACTAAATGATAAGTTCGATAGACTTTTTATACCAGTGAGGACACTGGTATAAAACCACCGGATCATGCATTTCTGGATTTACGTGCATGAACGAACCCTAGGTAGCAGTTAGAAAAGCTCAAGCAATGCAACGTGTAATCATCGCCAAGCCTCCAAGTCGCAACACCCGTATTCTATGCAGGGACGGCCACCGTCTCGCCACAAGGCGATGCATCACAAGCAAAGCGATGAGATGGCCCGCTTGGAGGGGTCATCACGCGCTCACGGGGCTTCGCTGATTGGGTGCCAGTACAGTGGTATCTGCTGGGATGGCACTTCCTTGCACTCGCATGACTCTGCCAGCGACACGGCCACCAGCGAAGATGACTGCATAGCCAATAACGCCCAGCAGGATTGTTCTTATTACCAGTCTCAGGAACATTTCCCGCCTCTGCCGCTGCCACAGCCACCACCACCACCACCACCGCCACCACCGACCCCAGTCTCGACTCCGTCACCATCTGGCTCACAAGCAGCGAGGACCACCTGGAGGCGGAGGCACTTGCCACCGCTGCGGCCGACACGTCGCGCGCAGTCTGCCATGCGCGCCGATGCCACCATGGCGCCCAAAGGCGACTTGAAGGCTCTGCTCGACCCCAACGAGTCACCCAAGGTGGTTCTGCTCCACCCTGGCCGTGATGCTGAGCGTGTTTGCACACCACCGCTCGAGGATTCATTTATGCTTAACGGCCACGCCCGTGAGGCTGAAGCGCCGAGTGACAACAGCCTTTTCTATGTTTTCACGACCGAGGACAACGCTTCCGTTGACGTGGCTGAACCAACCGCTGCCTTCATCACGAGCCCTGCTAAAGCGGCAGTGGCCGCTGCTGCCGCCGCCGCAGCTGCTGCGGCAGCCGCTGCAGCGCGGTTTCAGAATTCCGTGTTAGCCACATGGGAGGAGGTGGCGACCGCCTCGCCAGCACTATTCAAGACAAGCACCAGCGGCGTGCCTTGTCCCACTGGTGCCTACTACTGCGTCTGACCTTGCCATCTAATTTCCCTGTCATAACTGCTTCGTAGAAACTCTCATTCTGCGCCCAACCTCGGACCATTTACCTCTCTTCATTAATGCTTTTTTTTTTTTCGCTGGTATGCTTATTTACACTTCCTTAACATTTTGTTTGCCACCGTTTTGTGCTTTTGTACATGGTGTTCTTGTATATAGCTTGGGCAACAAGTAACTGCTCTTAGTTCAGGCCTTTTATAACCACTAACTTTTGACTTCAACTCCTTTGACTTATACACTGGCTTTCGGTAGTTTATTGATGTGCTGTGTATTTCTTGCTAAATGCACTGCTCATTTGATTTTTTTTCATCTCGATTCAAGTGGAAATGTTGTCTACTTCAAATATCTGTAATCTTTGGGAGCAATAAAGGTGTTTTTTCCAAGCTATCGAAGTCGTGTTTGGTTGGTCCGCACAACACTGCACTCGTTCACATGGTGTCCGCCAGGGACGTACCCAGGAATTTTTTTTTCCGGGGGGATTGTGTGTAGAACGGCTGCCATTTTGAAAATTGTATACTGGCTTATTTTAATAAATATATAAATTTCTATAATAATTAAACGGTACTTATAAATTAGTTGTACCTAAATAAGTACAAAAAATTGGTGTTGTAAACTTAAATTCTGGTTTAGGCAAGAAATAACAGTTTGGACTATAACACCACCGAAGCCGAGGACACCGCAGCCTGTGTTTCATGAACGAAAACTAACTGCCTTTTTCCTGCCGTTACCGTGCACCGTGCCTATAAACTGGAAGCTTTGAGCAAAATAGTTTTCCACAGTCAGCGAAATGTGTTTTTCTCTGCAGTTCCGAACGCTAGTTGAAATTTCGATGTAGATGAATGCATGCACTTATCGCAAATGGTGATGGTAGATCTAATTACATTTTTTTCCGCACTTTGTTGCGCGTGCAAACCCATTATTTGTGAATATGTTAAGTGTTTCGCAAGGTTCTGTTTGTTTTTGACGAGATATCGATCCCTGTTTACCTATGGTTGCCATTGGACCACACATACCTTCTGGACGTCCCGATTAGATCCGAACGTACAAGTCCCAGGTAGGACGTCCAGTGGATAACATGAGGACATTAATTTCGGGACGTCCTATTTAAAACATCCTTCGGACATCCACAGGATTGAAGTTCTGGGATCTAAACAAATTCCAAAACTTTAATCCTATGGATGTCCAAAAAGGATGTTTTCAACGGGATGTCCCATACCGGACATATGTTAGACCAACACGCACAATCCATCATGTACTACGTACGTGATCTTATCGCGGCATCTTAAGTCTCTTCCATGGCTGCAGCGCACGCTCTTACGAAAAGACATGTCAGACAGCAACATGAAGCTGCCACACTCTGATCAAACTTCCAATGATGACGATAAATGGAGAAGTTGCAATGAACGACCCAAACTACACAATCATATCGGGAGGAAACGTCACGTACGTAGAGCACTGGAACAACTGCGCATTACCCCCTACCGCAAGGCGTAACCGAATAAAACGTGTCCTACGCTTTCCGAACATGTCCAGAAAGCGGAGTACTGCAACCCCCGCCGTAGAACAAAGCAGTGACTGCGTTTACCCAGTCGAATCGCCGCCATTCTCCACTGCCTGTTGCATGTACGCTTCGCGCTGCTTTGCGCGTAGTCGGCACATGAGTTAACGGCACCGTTTTAATGGGTCTCTTCGCCCTTCTCAGTAGACTAATAATGCCTGAAGGTTGGTGCACTCCGTGCTCAGGTCCCACGTGAACGTTTGTCAACTCCAGGTGAACGTTAGTGTTGTGTGCTTTCGTGAGCTCCATCTCCGCGGCGCCTGTACGCCTATCAAGAGGTAAGTGACAGTTCATGTAGCTATTGTCTTTCTATTAGCAGCCCTGCAACCTTTTCGACTAGCGTATCGTTGTGCCTGCGCGTAATCGAATGCCGGGGATTGTACATCCTCATTGTTTGCGGCAACGGTAACATCAATCGGTGATTGACGATCCGTTAATTGTGCTCCCCCAATACTGAGTTTCGTCGCGTCGTACTGTTTTTCTGCAAACTTTCTTTACTCTGTGCTAAACTGTTTCTGTGCAGCGCTGAGATCCACACACAAAAAAAAATTTTGAATGCGAAACTTTACAATCGTTAACATTTCCCATGTAGCTCACAGGATGGGTCCGCGAGAGTTATCGCTGTGTCTTTCTTAAACAGTGGCGAATAATAATAATAATAATAATAATAATAATAATAATAATAATAATAATAATAATAATAATAATAATAATAATAATAATAACTATTCCCGACACGCACTGTCCGGAATAGCCTTGCCTGAGCTTCGTTAGCGTTTTGTTCGCGTAACCGCGATTGCGAGAGCAATCGTACAACTGCGTAAGGTTGGAATAGCTGAACTTGTGTACGCATTTGTATCCCGGTCGGAGCACTTGCTGCACATTATGGCCGGCCGCGCTGCAGAACTTTACCACGTCTGTCTTTAGGGCTAGTATATTGTTCTTGCCAAACAGTGCCGTACACGTTTCTTGGAATAACGAAACTTTTAGGCAACTTGTTAGACTTCTGCTTACTTAAACGTGATCGGATGCTAGTATGGGGGTGACATCAAGTAAAGTTTACTCCTCAGCTGTATGTAACGATCGAAAGGTTTACGCTGACTTAATTGTTCGTTCTCACTTGGGCGTATTTTTAGTACGTAACATTTAATTTTTTTCTCAATTGACTGTTCCTGTCACGCGCTGGTAGTGATAACTGTGTCGCTTAAACTTCGTACGTGTGCTGTTCGTCTTGTAACTGCAGCGCGCACACGAGAAACGAGGACAAAAAGGTGAAAGTGACAGACAGGCGCTGACTCGCAACTCAGTTTATTTTGGAGGGAAATTACACACATATATATAAACCCAGTCTGACTAAAGTGAGCATGTGCAAGAGCCTGCGGAAAAATAAAAATAATAAAAACATTATGAAAAATGTAAACACAGAACTTTTAGTTATCTTAACATCAGGTGGTGCTCAAAAAGGCAAATTCTTTGTTAGTTAGGGTTATAGATGGTTCACTTACGCACATATCAGCACGCTTTTTGATATAGAATGCCTCAGTTATTTCGCGTGTTAGTTTATCTCTATGAGTAAACAAAATCATGGTATCTGAATAGACAGGTTTACAATGACAGCTTTTGCAATGATTGGCTAGGTGTAAGTGGTTATCTTTGTCAAGTGAATTTTGATGCTCTCTTAGACGAGTATTAACACACCGGCCGGTCTGGCCTATGTAAACTTTACCGCAAGTTAGGGGCAACATGTATACTACACCAACTTTGCATTGTACAAGCTTGGAATTTTAAGGCGCAGATGCACTTATTCTTGTTAGTCTGATCAATTTTTTTAGACACCGCTTGACATATTCGTTGCAGCTTGTCAGGGGCGCTGAAAACAACGTCAACACCAAACCTGCTGGCAACGTTTTTTAGTCCGTGGGAAAGGTGATGGACATAGGGCACGACAGCAATGCGTTTTCTCTGCGTGTTATCTCTGCAGACTGGGTTTATATATGTGTGTGTAATTTCCCTCCAAAATAAACTGAGTTGCGAGTCAGCGCCTGTCTGTCACTTTCACCTTTTTGTCCTCGTTTCTCGTGTGCGCGCTGCAGTTACAAGATGAATAGATACCAACTCGCCCAACTTTCAGTACTTGTGCTGTTCGTGTTTTGTTTACGTAACCACGATTGCGAGAGCAATTGTACAACTGCGTAAGGCTGGAATAGCTGAACGTTTGTAGGCATTTGTATCACGGTCGGGGAATTTACTGCACGTGATAGCCGGTCGCCTAGCTGAATTTAACCACGCGCGTCTTAAGGGCTGGTATTTGGTTTTGGCAAACACCGTCGTGCACGTTGTCGGAATAACGAAACCTTTGGGTGACCTGTTAGACTTCTGTTTATTTACACGTTTTCGGATGCATGCTGGTATGGTGCTAAGGTCAACTTCACGCCTCAGCTCTGTAACGATCGCGATAGCAATCGTAAAACTGCGTAAGGGTGGATTAACTGGACATCTTTTATTTATTTATTTATTTATTTATTTATTTATTTATTTATTTATTTATTATTATTTATTATTTATTTATTTATTATTATTTATTTATATTTATTTATTTATTTATTTATTTATTTATTTATTTATTTATTTATTTATTATTATTATTATTTATTTATTTATTTATTTATTTATTTATTTATTTCAATACTCGGAATGCCACGTAGTGCGTTGCAGGGAGGAGTGGGATTCTGTACAATACGTGGAAATCGCAGTTTTGAAGGATGGTAGAACAGCTGGCCGCTGTCGTTGGAAGGAAGGATTAAGCTTGCAGATTAGAACGCTAACGTGGGACGTGGAATACAGATTTATTCATTTGTATCACGATCGGAGCACTTGCTGCACGTGATGGTTAATTGGCCGACCGCGCTGCTGAATTTTACCACCCTTGTCTTTACGGCTGGTATATTCGTGCCAAACAGTGCCATGCATGTCTCTCGGAATAACGAAACTTTTGGATGACTTGTTAAACTGCTGCCTATTTGCATGTGGTCGGATGCATACTATTATGATGGTAATAAGGTCAAGCTAAGGTCTCAGGTTCCTGTAACGATCGAAACATTTACGCGCTATTGCTCGTTCGCGCGTGGTCGAATTGTTTAGTATTAGTAATGGGGAACGTTTGCCTTTGTGGACTGCTAAATTTGTGTAACGTGCCCGCCCTCACTGATTAACCGTGTCGCTTAAGCTTAGTCTGCCGTTTGAGTTTTCTATTCCTAACCGCGATTGCGAGAGCAGCCGTAAATCGTAAGTTTACTCATTCTAACCTAAAGTTAGAATAAGTAAATTTTGTTGGCCTTTCTATCACGATCGGAGCACTTGCTGCACGTGATGGTTGGTCGGCCAGGCTGCTGAATTCCCACGCGTTTCTTTTAGGCCGGTATATTGCTCGTGCCAAACAATGCCGTACACAGTACAGTATAACGATACTTTCGGGCGACTTCTTCTGAAACTGCTGCTTATTTACACGTTGTCGGGTGCATGCTAGTATGATGGTGAGGTCAAGCTTACGTCTCAGCTGTCTGTAACGATCGAAACGTTTCTTATTCTTTCTGGGATTTTACGTGCCAAAACCAGTGCTGATTATGAGGCACGCCGTAGTGGAGGTCTCCGGATTAATTTTGACCACCTGGGGTTCTCTAATGTGCACTACAACGCAAGCACACGGGCGTTTTTGCATTTCGCCTCCATCGAAATGCGGCCGCCGTGGCCGGGATTCGATTCCGCGATCTCGTGCTCAGCAGTGCAACGCCTTAGATGACTGAGCCACCGCGGCGGGTATCGAAACGTTTACGCTACTTATTGGATCATTGCGCGTTCGCACGTGGTCGCATTTTTTATTAATGGGGAACGTTTGTCTCTGTTGACTATTAGTTAAGTTTCTGTCACGCGACTTCGGAGGTTAACTGAGTTACTTAAGCTTCGTCTACCGTTTGCGTTTTCTTTGCGTAACGGCGATCGCAAGAGCAATCGTAAAACCGCGTAAGGCTCGAATAACGGAACTTTTGTAGGCATTTGTATCTCAGTAGCAGCGCCTCTCACACATGGCGGTCGGCCAACCGCGCTGCTTCAGTTTTCTTTCCTCTCGCATTTGCTATCATTTTGGCTAGCGTATGTTCTGACATGTGTGCCCGACATGCTGTACAAGAAGACATTCATACCACACATCTCTTTCGAACTACGGGACTGTTGCATCCCTGTATTGTCATTATATTCTTTGTAAAGCTGTAGTCGACGCTCGCCTTATTTAGTTTTTTTTTATTTTATTTTATTATTCCGATAGCAATTATAGGGACACTCGATCCAGGCGAAAATCTGCTGGTGCGGCGTACGCAGAGTACGTGCGTCGCCGTGGGTTGTGGCTTCGTGAGCGCTGTTCCCGCGCAGCTTTACTGTCGAAGGTCGCGTAAACTTAGCTCTGCAAGATCTGGAAATGCGTTGTAGCTGTAGCAGCAAGAAGCGATCGCTTGTCGCTGCCGCCTCGCTTCGTCACGCCAGCGTTCCGACAGCGAGTTCCCCTGCGATCGAGTGAGATGTGTTCATGTTTGCCTTTGCGCACGACACCAGGGTTGTTAATTTAATAAGTAAATGAAGGTTTGCTTTAATTTACACTGGCGATAACACGTACAGCTGCTTAATTTACTTATCATAGCTGTCTGGTAATTTGCTATCGCAATCGCTGCTTCACGTTTCGGGCGAAACTGCGACATTCTTACTGTTGTCAGCTCGTTTGACAAAGACATTCGGCGAATTCCTTTTATCCTTGCACAGAGTTGAAGTTATCACAACTTTTCTGTTGACTGTTAGCTCAGCTAGTTTGTATAAAGCCACAAAGAAGCAAAGTTGCTATCAGAACCAGCAGATTGCTGGTAGAAGTGCAGGTTAACATTCTCATAGTGGATAGTAATTTTTATACATATTTCTAACACTTGTTTCTTGCACACTTACAGCCCTGCTGTGTGCCTTCCATCAACCTGGGCCCAGGCCGACGTCTAGGGGGGAGGCAGACGGTGAAAGGGGGAGCTTCGTCTCACCCCGATCACCCATACTCTCTGACGGGTGCAAATAAAGTGCTTCCTCTCTCTCTCTCTTCCATCAGCCTGGTCCACTGAAGCAAGCCCACAGAAAATCCCCGATTTCTTAGTACCTGTGATCTGAACAGTGCATTTTCGTGTCTGCGACCACTGAAATGAGCCTGCAGCATGACTAGTAAATGTGTAGCCGCCAACGCAGGGCTTTATACACACCTCCCCAACCCCCCCCCCCCCCCCCCCACAGTTATTCCAGACAAACACCCCCCTCCCCCACCTTCCCTCTTACAGACAGGCACTCATCCTATAAAAAAATTACGCTGATCCCAAGTATCCCGAATATTGGAAATGCAACAAACGAAGAAAAGGGGGAATATTTGCGGTTTTTGGACCGAGCCAACATGATGTGGTTGTTCTAAAACTTGCAGATTAAGAACTTGTTTCACTTTGTTCTGCATAGAAAAAAATTAGCGTATCTTGCACTGCAGGCGCAATGCTAAAGAGACAGCGGAGCTTATGGGTACTTAGCTAGTTCTGGCTTTTGGGCTAGGCTAAGCACTACCAAGTCATCCCACGCACTTCCCGGAATTTATTGATTATTGATCGATTATCGATTAGCTATGATTGGCTATCTATTGGCTATCGCAAGGTATTGGCCACGTATTTGGGCTAGGCTAAGCACTGCCAAGTCATCCCCAGCATTTCCCGAAACTTATTGATTATTTGTTGATTATCGATTAGCTATTGATTGGCTATCCATTGGATATCGCAAGGTATTGGCCACGTATTTGGGCTAGGCTAAGCACTACGAAGTCATCACCAGCATTTTCCGGAACTTAAATTGATTATTGATCAATTTTCTATTAGCTATTGATTGGCTATCGGTTGGCTATTGATGACTGACTAAGCTTAAGTAGTCCCAACCATGTTTAGCTAGACTTTGCCAGGCTCCGATTCGCTAGTTCACACGGGTATGTGCTATTGCGCTTGGACCCTTTCTGCACTGCCGCCAGGATCGGCCCACATTTTCTGTTCGCGGTTGACACATTACGCCCGGCTTAAACAGCTCCGCTGTTAAAAAAAATTACCGCCCCTTTCACTTCGTGAAGATGGTCGAACAGCGAAGCTGTGAACGGCACTACTTGCGGGGGATGGGACGCGTCGGCGTCCACGGGTGACGGCGTTCCTAGCACGTTCCTCACGCTTTTTCTACGACGTTCCCAGACAAGAGTCCTTGGCCAAAGCTGCGTATATACAACCAACGCTAACGCGAACTCCTTTCACACACCACTCCTCCGTTGACCTGCTTTTTAATGCGATAGCAATTATATGGACACTCGAAGTGCATTTCTGCCGTCGCCGTGAGGTTCCGTATAAAGTCCAACGGCGATAAAATCGGCGCCGTGCGCCGTACGCTGCGTATGCGAGTGAAATCGTACGAAGGTGAAGAACCGGCAATCGCGGGTCAATGTAGCGCACGCGAGGGACGGAGGCAGGCCGGAAGCGCGCGGTCTTCCGCACGCGAGGCACGAGGGCGAGGCGACAGAGAGTGGGGGGAGGGGGCAGGGTGCGTTATGCTCCGTCGGCTGCTGCTCCTAGCGCGGCCGCGCCCGTATCTTGAAAGCGATCTGCGACGTGGGCGAAGTGCCCGCCCACGCGGGCCTCATCTTCAAAGTGATGTGCGATGGGGACTAAAGTGCATTCGCCGAGTGCCGGTAGCTTCGTATGAGCTGTACTTTCGACGTTCGCGTTGAAACGAGAGGAGAGACAGCGCGAAGGTCAATTTGCCCGCTGCTGCTGGCGCGCTTTCTCGCTCCGGCGTTTTCACAGCGACCTTCCGCGGTCATCAAGCGAGATGTGCATGTTCATGTTTACCTGTGTGCATGTGACACCGTGCTTGTCTATTTAGTTAGTAAGCGGATGCTTTACAACATTATAGGGCCCATTAAACTATTATCCTTGCTTCGTATAGTTCTCAACTAATTTGATATCGCAATCGATGCTTCGCCTTTCGGGCGAAACTGCGGTTTTGTTTTCCTACACCGCCATTGGTTGGCGCACCCCCCCGCTCTTCCCCTCCAACGCGAGTATTGGACGGCGCGACTTACGTCAACCCCCCTCCCCGTTTTCCTTTTCATCTGCACCCTCTCACAGCATTCTCACAGGGTTGAGCTCTTCTTTTCCTCTCCTCTCCCGCTAGGTCACGTGTGTTTTAGCGAACCGACACCGAAGGCACAGGGTCTGCAGAAACAGCTTCGCTGTAATAAAGTTTCTGCAATCAAATGAAAACTCTAAACGCTGTCCCGTATGTTGCAATTTTCAAACGTGTCAGAATGACATTGGTGTTTAATATAGTATTGAATTTATAATCCCAGAAAACAAGGCACACATTTTGGCCTTCTATACAGCGTTCGTTCGTGCCCGCCTGTCTGTCCGCCTGTATCCACCTTCTTTGTATTTTTGCGCAACAACATCAGCTCGACATGCACCAACAAGGATGAACTCCCTTGTAACGTGTGGTTTAATAAGCTCGATTAAAAGGTTTAATTGGTGTACTTCTGCTCATTATAGCAGATTTTCCGTAACCATTTGTTGAAAAAAAAAGCATTCAGCCCTAATTAAAGAAAACAACGTGGTAAAAAGACTGCTAGCCCCTTGAACCCCTCCCCCCCCCCCCCCCGCCTTTCGCTCAAAAAAGATATAACCAATAACTTCGTATCCACCCGGATCCCCCCCGTGTTCTGGTAACACCCCCTCCCCCCCAAAAAATTGAAATTCTGGGTAAACCCCTGCGCCAACGTACCTGTGATCTCTTCTGTTCTGCATCTGCAACCATGGCGGTGATGGAAGTGCTCCTCCAATTGCTCCAACCTGCTCCAAAAGAGAAATGCTGCTACATGCTGCCCCAACCTGTCATTTTTGTTAGTAACTGCTCCGAAACGGCGCTGTAAAATTCGAACCCATACTGATTACTAACTGCTGCTGTGGCAACTTTGAGATAGTCACTGACTGATTACGTTTACATTGTGATGCTCAGGGTTATCAGCTTTGATCGCATTTCTTCAACAAGAATGGCATTTAAATATATATGGTTCATTTAGCTGTACTTTTGAACTTGACATGCAGACTATTTTGGTGAAATGTGAAAGTGACTGAGATTACTTCGATCTCATGTCAATTATCAACTGCTGCTTTGGCAACGGTGATATGTGATTGTTGTTACTTTTATAAATTCATGCTCAGCTTTACCGGTTTGATCTCATTTCTGCCACAAGTACTGGTATTTTAAATATATAGACCGTTTTATATATAGCCTCGAACCAGCGCGCCCCGCCGCTCTCCTTCTCGCACTGGTATGGGCGGATCGCCGTTTCTTTCAGCGGCAGCTTGGAACGGTAGCAGCGTCGTTGCGAATTAGTGCGATTTTAACGTGTTCCGTCTTTGATTGCTGCGATGTCAAATGACTCAGGGTCAACTGGCTACCGATGTGCCGTATTCGGCTGCAAAAATAACTTTCGAAGCGAATGGGAAGTGCTTCTCCAGCCGTGGCGACTCCGTTGACTACGCCGCTGCGGTTGTATAGTAGCGTCGGCTTTGGATTGCCAGCATAAACAGAAATGACTTGACGCCATGAGCGTCGCGTGTTTGTTCAGAAGATCTTGTTTCCAAAGGGCGCATTGCGACAAATTCGGCATCCATGACCAAACAGGGATATGAACGAGACGTGCGTATTCGAGTCTGTCAACTATCGCGAATGGACGAAGTCAACTATTTCTTCGTGCACGCACATCAAGGTAATTCTGTTCAAATGTGTTCTTTAACATTACCGGGCTTGGCAACGAACGTAGTGCTGCAAGTTAACCGGGTAGGCATTATGAAAACAGTATGTGTGACGAATAAAATTAAGGTGTGGTCTTTTTCGTTCTGTAACCAAACCCATGCATACAGTGTGCCGGCCGCCTCTAGTTCACATGGGCTCCCCCGTGCTTCCGAATCTCGCCGGCAAGCTGTCTGGCCGACGCCGCGCATCGCGCGTTGTATTACATCGGAAAATAAAGTTACTGTTGCAAAGAGTAGTTCGCTTTTCACCTCTCTCGAATCGGCAAGGTGCCCTTGCACAGACACCACTGGAGCCCTATAATGCGCATATTCTTTCAACACGTCGCGTGCGTCTGGTTGAAGCAGCATATTAGCGACCACGGTCACCAGGTCGTTTGATCGAGTACGCCGTGCGAAGGGCCCTCCAAGTCGACTTATTTTAGATTAATTTATTTCGTGAAGGTCGATGCCTGGGTGCCAGTTAACGCTTCAAAAATGGTGCCGCGAAAATTTTAGGAGTGCGGAAGCTACTAAAACTTGTTTCCTCGGTGTTTCGCTAGTTAACTGCACGGGGATGCACGCTGTAGTGCGGCACATTGCTGATTGTTTTCACCTGAGCGATACCTTAAAATAAGGTCAAGGCTAGACATACAATGATAGCACGTTGCTCGTATGTTACGTGTCGACAATTTCATTCTTGACTCACCTCCTAGCTATTTCGATCGCCGGCACAGCTGTGGCAGCGCCCACGGGCCCGTCGCCGTTTGATATTGTGACTATATCGAAGCTCATACCTTAGTAAGGACACGCTAAGAACTTTCCCAATCACAAAACCTGTTGAGACATCTCGGGAAAACGCGAAAACTTGCAACTCAACAGCACGTCCGTTGTACACCTACCAGCGTGATCCCACATAACAGCATGGCGGCTTATTCCGATAGACGGCACTGTGATCGCAAAAATGGCGGCGCCCTCGATGAAACGGTCTATAGCTCATCTTAACGCAATAGCGTTAAGGGCCCCGTGTCGCAGAAAATCCGGTGTCGGCGTCCGTGGCGGAGAAAATCATCCCGAACCACCCCGACCGCGCAGGCCCTCCGCGTGGCGCAAGGTGTTCGTGAAAAAAAATTGAATTTGTCACAGTGAATTCCGTCCGAAAAATGGTAAAGTATGACTTAACCACAATGTACAGACATAGTGGCGTCGGATTGTATGTTGAATGTACGAGAAAACATAATTCTGTTACGCGGAAACTCAAACACAAACCCCTTTTCCAGCATTTCTACTACAGTGTACTAGAATATTCTAGAACACTATAATTTCTACCATAACAGCGGCGCTCGGGTAGGTTATTTGCGAAAATCATATCCAGATGGCGCTCGCATCCTCGGCAGGTCAAATTGGGACACAATTGCAGCAGTCAACAGCGCAAGGCCAGACAGTGAGCTCACGTAAAATAAGCGCAGACTCCATTCACGAAGCCGAGAAAGCCGCAATTGCGCTTGGTATAGCAGCATCGCGATACAGCTTCATAATATCGGACTCCATGTCAGCTATTAGAAGTTACATGCAAGGTTCGGTAGGCCCACGAGCCTCCGAAATACTGAGCGAACCGGCTGGCAAGGTTACGCTTATCTGGATGCCGGCCCACTCTGGGAATTGCGGGAACGAAATGGCCCACCGTGCTGCCCGAGAATTAATTAACTGGGCGGTGGAGGCATGTCCGGGACCGCCACCAGGTGGAACGACACCCAGTCACAGCTACAATGAAATTGTCACCGGGTACAGGGAGGAGCGGCGGATATATCCACCACCGGATTCTTCCCTTAGTAGAAAGCAAGCCACGGATCTCCGCAGGGCGCAAACATGTACTGTTATGTCCCCCAAAATTATATCTTATCTATCCAAAGGCGACTACAATTCAAAATGTAAATATTGCGACACAGATCCAGCTGATCAGCATCATATTCTATAGGGTTGCAGGAATAATCCTCCCCCAAGAAATCTGCTGCGGCATGCTCCCTCACAGGAGGCGTGGGACTCCGTACTAAAACTACTAATCCTCAAACCCAAGCCGGGCTGGCGGACTGGGTGGCGAAGGTCGCGGCCAGCTGGACGCCACTCTAGCCCCCTCTGCCTGACCTCGGCTCCCTCCTCCCCCTCCCCTTGTCTTCAATAAAGTGTATTTCCTCCTTCCTGGGACTTGGCCTGCCTAAGGCGTTTTAGACACGCGCGCGCGTCGGGGCAATAGCAATAAATTACTAAAATAATAAAAAAGGTCCTAGGGCCTTCACATTTCAATATAAGACGACTTATATTGCCCCTGGGAAAACGTCCTCCTAGCAATGCATTCCTGTTTAAAAGTGAAGCCGACTTTAAGGGGATCGGTGTACGCTTGGTCTTTCTCAGCTGGCTTTCCCACGTTCCGTGTTGCAGTGAAGCCTACTTATAAAGAAAATGCGATCCGAACGGGGCCCGATAATGCTATCGCGTTCCACTCTTAAAGGCGAAGCTTAAGCGTCCTCCAAATTTACTGCGTGTTCGATAACCATCCCTCTTCTTAATTGTTTGTTTCTTGCAACTTGAGTTGATTAGTGCATGTGCAGTATACTTCATAGTAAATATTTATGACACACTTCGGTGATGCTTTTAACTCCAGGAGTCGCATAGAATATTTTATCATCTGCGCCGAAAACACCAATATCTGCTAAAACTAGCACTTTTTTGTCTGCTCCAAACACACTTATGGCTGCTCCAAAGTGGAATTTTTTCTACTCCGAAATCTGCTCCAAAAAGTAAAATGTCGCTTCCATCACTGCCATGGATGAAAGGCTGCGCCCAGCCAGTGGTAACTTTCTTAGGAGCCTATGTACTTGTGAACTCTGGGTTAATTTGTGTCTGTGACTGTTGAAGCAAGTTCACAGAAATGCCGCACTAAATTTGTTAGTATCTGTGAACTCCAATACATTTTGTGTCTGCGACCACTGAAGCCAGCCTGCAGCAAGCCATAATAAATTGTGTAGTCGTCAAGATACCTGTGATCTTTTCAGAAGTATCTATATCTGCAACTATGGAAGAACAGTCACATTCGGCCTCTGGTAACTTCCTATGAGGCCGTGTGGTAGCCGTGAATTTTTAGTGTGAATTTGTGTTTGTGTGTGACCAATGAAGCAATCCCACACAAATACTCTTAACTTTTGGTACGCCTGAACTCATACCATGCGTTTGTGTGTGTGTGTGTCCGCTGAAGTGAGCATGCTGCAAGCCTGTGAGCATGTATTCGCCAACGTACCTGTGACCTCTTCAGCAGTATTTGGCTGCGACCACGGAAGAAAGGCCGCATTCAGCTTCTGTTAACGTGTTTAGATGCCTTTGAACCTGTGAACTCCTAAGGTGAATTTTTGTCTGTGACCACTCAAGCACAGATGATCTTGTAACTTCTAGTATATGTGAACTCAGTTTGGGTTTGTGCTGAAGCAAGCGTCTAGTAACTGCTTTTGTACCTGTGTAGTGTTTGTGCTTGTAACTGCTGAAATAAAAGTAATTTTATTAAAGCTCAATGTATCTCTCAAATCTTTAGTATTTTTAACTGTGTGTGTGTGTGTGCGACCACTGAAGCAAGCCTGAAGAAAGCCTGGAGCAACTTCCTTGAAATGCAGCAGGCCTGCTGCACAGCTAAGGCACATTCTGAGGAATGTACCTATTACGTTAATTTATGATCAATATGGACGTCCTGTGGATGTCCTAAATCCACAAACGTCCTTTGGATGATTTTTAACACAAGATGTCCCAGAAGCGTCCTACATCCTGCCAAAAATGTCCTTAGGAAGTACTCGGAATAAGAAATATCTATATTTAAACACCTCTTGGACGTCCCAATATCCCATAAGGACGTTGTAAAAGAACTTTAGTGTCATGCCTGCAGGTGTGCTACGCGAAGAGAATGGACACGAGACACCACATGTAAATACACAATCAATACTTATATTGGGAATCAATAATCAAAGTACAGGCAAGAAATATGACAGAAGCAAAACTAACAGTTCACAGAAAAAGCAAACATCTAATGTGACAGAACAGGACATAGTGCATTCAGAAACAATGATATTTTAGCAGAGGGCTCACAGGTTACACGTTCATCATCCGACGCGTTGCGGTGATGTCAGTTCATCAGTGGAGTTTGGCGCTGTGGCTCCGAGCGGCTTTGTTGCTCCTAATTATCGTCGACGGCGGCGGCAGCGACCGGCGGAGTTGGCGATGACAGCGCCTGGCCTCGCGCGAAGTTGCGGGCCGTCTTCGTTCTTGGTGGCCTCTGGTTAGCGCCCGCCCGTTCCGAAGTTCAACGTGTCTCTCCTCCAACTGCCCTCCTCAGACCCGCGGTCATCCGACACCCGGACGGGGTGCGGTGTTTATTTCTTTCGCCTATTTCTCCTCCAGACGCCCTGTGCCGACGCACCTTTGTTTTAGTCTGTGGTTTTTTTTTTTTTTTTTTTTTTTTTTTTTAAGGTTTGGCTATCTGGGAACGGTCGTCAGAATTCCGTCGGGTCGTCCGATGCCACTGTCTGGCTGCTGCTTTGCGGGGTAGTATTTGGTGTCATGCGGAGAAGTACTCCAGTCACTACAATCACCACCCACTTAAGAATGTCCGGGGGCACAACTTTTCACTATTGCACTGTCCCGGTCACACATATGCTGACACAAACACAAACATAGGCGCACCTGCTCATCGTCTGACTCACTTGTATAAGGAAAGGGTGTCCAATATAAGTATAAAACAACATTCACTGTTGACATGGAAACGCATGCACGTACAGATCAAAATGTCTCGCTCACCTCAACAAATGGCTATTTCATGCAATGAGACCCGAGCCCTACCCGATACACTGCGTCATATAAAAAGATAAAATCATGGAAAGGATATGGTGTTATGATGATTACACCCAGCTCATATATAGTCGGCTCCTACATTTTCGCTGCCCTTTATGTATTGCACAGTGAACTCATATTCCATGAGAGTCAAACTCCAGCGCAGCACACGAATGTTTACATGTCTCGCGGAGTTTATATAGGCAAGACGCCCGTATAGTCGCATTGCAAAATGAATGATTTGCCCAACAAGAATACATTAAATTTTCTAAAAGCCCATACAAGTGCCAGACCCTCTCGTTTAATTGTCGAGTAATTTTCCTCACGTGGCAGCAGTTGGCGACTTGCGTATGCCACTGGATGGAGAACTTCAGTCATGGTGTTTCATGAGGACAGCCCCCACGGTTTTCGAAGAAGCATCAGTGCGCAGCACGAATGGCTTCGTCAAGCCAGGGGCCCTCAAGATCGGCTGGCTGGAAAGCATCCGCTTTAGCTATTCGAATGCCTCTTGTTCTTTCTTGCCCCATGTTGGGACTCGGGGTAGCGTTTAGGCCGATGATCCTCCAGCCACGTGACCATGCGTACGTCCGGAAGTAGGAGCGAGAGAAAAGGGTTTATTTTACAATAGTTACAGTGGCTCCAGATATGGTAGCCCACTCCATGTAGGAGCACTTATACTGTCAGCCTCACTACATGTCTCGGTACACATAAGAACACGTCAGGACACACCACTTCACCGAAGGTGTCCCCTTATAAAACAGTCGTCTTCCCTAGTTGACCCGACTAGGGAATCTGATGACCTTGGTGCGGCCAATCAGAGGGGTCGTATTCACAAAACGCCACCTCTAATGTTGCACCCTCGCCCTCGCATTTGCCGCAACTGCGTGGCCATCTGGGAAACCAAGATCGTCACCGTTCCCACGGTGGTAACTCCACGAAGTAGGCCCCTCGCATCAATCAGTGGCATCTCCGCGACGGTCAGCTTGTCATGGTCGGTGTCGGGCACTGTCGCCAGGTAGGCGGCCGCTGATGAAGGGGGTAGCATCGGGGGAAGCGCCCAAAGGATGCGCATTGCCGATTTGGGGCGCTTGTTTGCCCGTCACGTTCGGTGTCGGGCACTGTCGCCGTCTGGGCGACGCTGATGAAAGCGGCTGCCTTGATGGAAACAACCGAAGTTTCCTCACTTCCGATTTGGCGCGCTTGTTTGCCCGTGACGTTCGGTGTCGGGCACAGTCGCCGTCTGCGCGACGCTGATGAAAGGGGCTGCCTCGATGGAAACAACCAAAGAATGCGCCCTGCCGATTCGGGACGCAACACCCATATCACTTTGTTTGGCGCCTTCTTTCGGGTCAACTCTCTCAAAGGGCGGCTCATCTCTGAGAATTTGGGGACGAAGTCTGTAATAGCCGGTAAAGCCCAGAAATGACCACACCGCTTTCTTTGTTTCGGGCAGCTTTGCAGCTTGAATCTTCTCCAGCGTCTCGGCTTGCGGTTGTAGGACGCCATGTCCAACTATGTGTCCAAGGAAATTGACAGAAGTGAAGCCAACCTGGCTCTTTGTTGGCCGCACCGTTAGACCGTCTCGTTCCACGCGCTCAAGAAACGACTGCAGTATATTCACATGGATGCTCGGAAGGCCTCGTGAAGACGGCTGGTGCTGTCTTAATGCCGAAGGGCATAAAGCGAAACTGGTAAAGTCCGCAAGAACAAGCAAACGCTGTCATTGGTTTTGATTCCTCGTCCATTGGCATCTGCCAGTACCCCTTGCAGAAATCAAATTTTGAAAAATAGCAGCAGTTTCCCAATTTTGCGAACATCATGTGCACCCTGGGTATCGGCTCACTATCGATGGTGTGGGTGTGACGATAAGAACGTGTTGAATGCCAATCTAGATTTCAACGTGTCGAACTTACCCATATATAATAAAGAACTTAGAACACAGGTAAAGGGCAATAATAGTAATGATAATTTCTGGGGTTTTACATGCAAAAATCACAATATGGCTATGAGAGACGCCGTAGTGGAGGGCTCCGGTAATTTCAAACACCTGCGGTTCTTTAACGTGCACCTAAATTTATGTACACGGGTGTTTCATGCATTTCGCCTCCATCGAAATATAAGCTGCCGTGGCTGGGAATCGAACCCGCGTCCTCGAGTTTAGCAGTCCAACCTACCAAAGCCACTAAGCTACCACGGCATGTAGGTAAAGGGTACGCGAGAAATATACGCGGCAAAAAACAAGACACACCAAAGTAAATGAAACGCTAACAGTGCAACATTGATTACGACGTAATAGTTCAGCGGAAATCCGCTAGGTGGAGATAAGTAATTAAAGGGAAACTGAGACTTCCACCCAAATGTAGCAATTTGCTACAATGGAAACCGAATTTTTCTTCAACTGCGAGGCTTTCTTTCGAGGAACCCGGTTGGGTTTCCATTGTAGCAAATTGCTACATTTGGGTGGAAGTCTCAGTTTCCCTTTAACATTGATTACGTATGCCTCATTTCATAATTACGAGCGAACGTCAGAAAACGAACGCACAACTTGTAATAAGTGCAAAGTCAAAGCATCTGAGCATCCCGTACAAGGTACCACGAACCTTCGAGCTTGCTATCGTTGTGGAGCGACTGATCATCTTGCAAACAGTCCTGCATGTAAGGCCCGCAAGCGCAGATGTCGTCGCTGCGAGAGGATTGGCCATTTAGATTTTATGTGTAGGTCGTCTGGATATTCAGCTAAAGTTCGACAAGTTGATGACGACGACGACGCTAGCTCCCAAAGTAGCGGAAAAACAGTTTGCGTTGTCAATGGAAACAAGCATGGCATTTATGCATCCGTCGCTGTGGAAGGTCGCCCGATCTCGTTTCTAGTTGATACGGGATCTTCTGTCACTATTCTGGCTGAAGAACTCTATCATCAGTTTTTTGCAAGCACTTACCCTTTGAAACCTACCTCAGTGCAGCTTTTCGACTATCCAAGTCAAAGATAAGAGTTCGAGGATGTTTTGTTGCTTCAGCTGCGTTCCAAGACAGAACTGCTTGTATTCTTCTGTATGTTGTATCTGAAGGCACCACTGTACTGGGCTTAGACGCCATTGCGGCACTACAGATGAATATTGAAGGTAAATCGCTTCAGTGTCTTGCATTGACCTCCAGCACTCCTACATTGCCAGCTGAGCTACGTTCAGAGTATGAACACCTCTTTGACTAACAGCTCGGACTTGCCAAAGGATTCAAACACAAAGTTAACATTCGTGATTCCGTTCCACCCATTGCCAGCAAGCTACGACGGCTGCCATTTACCCTTCGTGAACAAGTGTCGGCTGAACTGCAGAAACTTGAAGCCCAAGACATAATCGAGCGCGTTGACGCCTCTCAATGGGTTTCTCCTATAGTGGTTGTTCGCAAGAAGGATGGTTCAATACGAATGTGTGTTGATCTGCGAGAGCCCAATAAAGCTATAATTGTTGACAGCTTTCCACTACCACAGACTGACGAGCTGCTGCACAGCTTCGCTGGCGCCAAGCGATTCTCGAAGCTGGATTTGGCGTCTGCCTACCATCAACTAGAGCTCGATCCTGAGAGTCGTGATCTGACTACCTTCATCACGCACGACGGGCTTTTTCGTTTTAAGAGTGTATATTTCGGCTTGGCTTCAGCCCC